>NW_017728920.1:3778520-3793877 GCF_001723895.1 Crocodylus porosus | reverse complement strand
AGGTGCTTTAATTAGAATGGTTCTGAGAGCCCCACCCCCATCTCATGGAGCACATGTACAAATGCCCTAAGATTCCCATTAGTCAGTGTGTATCCTCAAGTCTCTGTTGAACGTTACTTCTTTACAGTTACACGTGGGGATGCTAGAGGTGATGCAGACTTCACAGTTATATCTGATTTAATTTTTCTTATACAGCTATCCTGTATTCCAGAGGGATCCAGTATGTACATTTGTGTATGTGCAGAATGGGGCTACCTCACAGGAGTAGTTGTTTTAAGGATAATCCAAAATTGTGCCTGACCGTATCTCACAGGATCTTCATTATTGTTACAGAACACACTAGGATATCATAAGATAAACTATTCTAGTTGTTTTCCTCTGTCAAATTAATCCCTTAGCTCATTTGCTTACTGGTCTAGTTGTCACCTTGTGACCTTTCCCCTTACACTGCCTTTCAGACACTAAACATTAGGGCTGTACAAAACAGGCCCTATTTGATTCAGACTTGGATTTGGCCTGATTCAGGGAGTGATTCAATTAATTGATTTGGATCACTGTCTCCAATTTCATTCAACCAAACCTGAATCTGAAGATTCGATTTGGAGAATCAGTGGTTCGGCCATAGACACAGCTTTAAATGTTTTTTTTACATACCTCAAAGTACCAGGCATGGCTCATGAATGCTGCAATGTTGGGGCAGATGGAGCATCCCACAGGAGTGTGAGGGGATCCCTTGTGTGCTTAGTGGCAAACCCGGAAGCAAAGCATTAAAACAGACTAAATATTTCCAGTCCATGTCCGGGCTCTCTGCTAAGCACGCAGGGATGCCCCTCCACACCTCCCTGGCTCAGCGATCAGCCACAGGGGGACCCTGTGTACTGCCTAGACCCAGGAGGCACCAGTCACCAAGTCAGAGTGGTGCAGGGGGGCCCCTTGTGCACTCTCTGGCAGACCCGGAAGTGGACCGGAAGTGCTTCTGGTCCACTTCTGGGTCTGCTGCCGAGTGTGCTAGGGAATCCCCTGCACTTCTGTGGGATGCTCCATCCACCCCACCATCTCAGTGTTGACAAGCCACCTGCTACCTAGAGGTATGTAGAAAAAACATTTAAAACTGTGTTTACGTCTGAATAGCTGAATCTTTCCAAATCTCTCTGAATTAATTTGGAGGATTCTGATTCGATTCAGAGATATTAAAGTGTCTTCTGATTCAATTTAAATTCAGAGATTTGGCCCCTGAATCGAATCAGGGACTGAAGCTTCACACTGTCCTACTATACATAGCTATATTGGACACTGTCCCCATGGTGTGATATTTACACTTAGATGCATATCTTGTTCAGAGCTGAGAGGTCAGAACTCACTCTCTGGTCTAGAATGAAACAGTGACCCTGAATGGGTATTTTTAGCTTTAGAAATTTCTACATGTTCACATGGTCTGGTGACTCCTTAGAATTTATTGAGCTGTCCTTTGAAATTGTTTCCCTGAAATTTTGGTCATCACAACAAAAGTTGGAGTTTAGTTTTTCCTATTGGAAATCAGTGGCTACTGATTTGTTAGATATCAATTTAAATCCTGTAGTACAAATTTCCTTCTTCAGTAATGGGTGTTTTCCATGAATCAAGGTTATTTCACAACCTGAATCCAACAGCATTCAAAATTTCCAGACACATAGTAACAAGTGTCTTTACAGCTTTTCACATAGTCTGTTTTAATGCTTGCTGATGAAGGTCCTACTGCTGCAACTTATTTCCCTGGTGTGGCTGCTTTCTGCCTGAGCAGTTGTGTCTCACATAGTCTTTGCTTCCATATTGCCTTCAAATGTCAGTTGGCCTAGGACCTCTTGGGATGCCTGCAAGTCATCTGCACCTGAGCCCTTCTCCTCTTTTGAGTCACTACACTAGCAAACATTACTTGCTATGTTGCGTGACAAAGGAGTGATCAGGGACTGAGCAGTTGATTTGTGTAAGGAAACCCCATTTCTGCTTCTAGATTTGTAACTCTGCATGTAAATTGATCCATGGGTTTATCCAGTATGCACACTTTTTTACCAGCAAGTTATGCAGTTTCCTTGTGAAACTTTTTACATACTCATTTTTCACAAAGGATTTTTTTCACAGCTTGCCACTGGGCATAGTTCCCCTCTGCATTGTTGATTAGAGATCTGCATTGTCGATTAGAGACTCTTTCAAGCAACAGATGCCACTTCACATGGTTAACTACAAGGGAGCTCCTCTCCCAGTTGCCTCTGGCTTACATTTGCTTTTGGCATTTCAAAAAGGCTATTCTCCCTTAATAGGGCTCACATATGCATTTGCAGGTCTGTGTGAATCACATTCTACATTGGAAAGTTCCTGGTAGCAGGCTTTAGCATCACTATTCAAAATAATGCTAGGTGCTATGCTGTCCCATTAGTCCAGTCATTCAGAGGCAGCAGTAACACAAAGTGTATTGCGTAGTTACAGATTAGTCTTATTTGCGTGGATGGTAAATGTTTCAGGAATAAGTACTTTTGAGACATTAAAGCCATGGCAACCAACTTTAATGCCTACTCTCAAAAATTAGGTGATTTATTTGGAATATTGCAGTACTATCTCCAGTGACACACAGTAAGGACTTAATTTTCTTCAAGCCCTTCACCCCCCTATCAAAGACAACAACATAATATCAAAAAAAGACAATCAATTCCCACTACATAAAGATACAGCACTTCCTATTGGCGGAGGTGTTGTTTGCAACAAGTATTACAGTATTTTCCACATGCTGTACTCATGGCATGAGACCATGTATTCTCATTATTTCTCCACCTAGATTAATCTGATATGAGAAAGAAGAGTAGTGTACTAATGCACCCTTAGATACACCATGAGATAGGAGCCTTGATAACAAACAGCAGATGTTCCTCAGAAGTATCTGGGCTTTGTGCTATACAAGTTACTGGATCCCTATTTACTCCCACAAATTTTCCTATGGAAGTTGGGGGTGCCTTTTAGGTGTGTGTGAAGCGGGCCCTATTTGATTTGGATTTGGCCTGAATCGGGGAAAATGATTGTATTCATTGATTTGGATCACTGTCCCTGATTTGATTCGGCTGAATCTGAAAATTTGATGCTGATTCAGAGAATCAGTGATTTGGACATAGACACAGTTTTAAAAGTTTTCTCTACATACCTTGAGGTAGCAGGTGCAGCTCGTGAATGCTGCGATGCTGGGGCACATGGAATGTCCCACAGGAGTGCTGGGGGGCCCTTCACGTGCTTAGCGGCAAACCCAGAAGTACTTCCTGTCCACTTCTGGGTCTGTCAGAGAGTGCACTGGGCCCCCCTGCCCCATGTCTCCCTGGCTCAGTGATTGGCTGCAGGGGGACCCTGGTTGCCCTCCCAGACCCAGGGGACACCAGCTGTTGAGCTGGGAAGGCATGAGGGGGGGCCCCAGCATGGTTCCTGGCAGACCCAGAAGTGGACCAGAAGTGCTTCTGTTCCATTTTTGGGTCTGCTGCCGAGTGTGCTGGGGAGCCCCCTGTGGTTCTGTGAGATGCTCCATGCATACCAGAATCACAGCATTCATGAGCCCCTGCTATCTAGGGGCATGTAGAAAAAACATTTAAAGCTGTCTATATCTGGATCTCTGACTCTTTTCAAATCTCTCTGAATTGATTCGGAGGGTTCTGATTCAATTTGGAGAGATTCAGGAGCCCTCTGATTCGATTTGGATTCAGACATTCAGCCACTGAATTGGGCCGAATCTCTGCCGAATCGAATCAGGGACCAAAGCTTCACACAGCCCTAGTGAGTTTCAATCAAAAGCATTAAAGCTGGCAGACAACCTTTAAAAGAATTAGCAGAAGGAGCAATAGAAATATTTCTGTAATATATCTGTTTTAATCTTGATTTATTTAGCAATGATAGAAAGAGGTGCAGAAAAAAGCCATATATATTCACAGAGTAATAGAAAATTAGGGTTGGAAGGGACCTCAGGAGGTCATCTAGTAGAATATCTTGCTCAAAGCAGGACCATCACCAACTATCATTCCAGCCAAGGCTTTCTCTAGCTGGGGCTTTAAAACTCCAAGAATGGAGATTCCACAATCTCTCTGGGTAACCTGTTCCAGTAATTTACTACCGTCCTTGTAAGAAACTTTCCTCTAATATCTAACCTAAACTTCCTTTGCTACAACTTGAGACCATTGTTCCTTGTTCTGTTATTTTCAATCACTGAGAACAGTCTAGCTCCAGTATTTTTGGAACCACTCTTCAGACAGCTGAATGCTGGTATTAAACCCACTCTCAGTGGGTGCATCTACATAAGATCCTTCATAGCTATAGTGATGAGTTATGGTGATGTAGCTCATTGCTACTACAACATGACATAGGTGGGCAGAAACCGTGATGCTGACACTATGTCATCATACTTCATTGCTATAGTGACATAGAATTTAAAAATAACCATGCACCACAGAGACTGTGCAATACTGGTGGGTACTGCACAGTTATTTAGTACTAGCCAAAGCAAGTACTACATGTGCAGTACCAAATGAGAACTAAAGGGCACATGTAGACATGCTCAGTCTTATCTTCTGTAGACTAAATAAGCCCATGTCCCTCAGCCTCTACTTACACAACATGTGCCTCAGCCCCATAACCAATTCCATTGCCCTTGATTGGATACTCTCTAATGTGCTCAAAACTACACACAATGCACCAGATGTGGTCTCACTAGTGTCAAATATAAGGAAAGAATCACTTCCTTTGATTTGGTGGCAACAGTCCTACTGATGCAGCCCAATATTTTGTTAGTCTTCTTCACAACAAAGGCACACTGTTGGCTCATATTCAGCTTATTGTTTACTGCAACCCCCAGGTCTTTTTCTGCAGAGGTGCTGCTTATCCAATTGGTCCTCAGCCTATGAGATTATTCTGTCCTAAGTGCAGAATGTTGCACTTTATCTTATTGAACCTCATGAATTTTCTTTTGCCCAATCCTTCAGTTTTCCTAGACCCCTCTGAATCCTAGCTCTACTCTCCAATGTATCTTATCTATTACTTCTCCCAAACTTGTTGGGGGCGCATTCCATCCCACCTTCCAGATAACTGATGTAGATATTGAACAAAATCAAACCCAGGACTGACCCCTGGGGTACTCCACTTAATACTGAATGCCAACCAGATGTTGAGCCATTGATTACTACTCTCTATGTGTGTCTACACATACAAATGCACCCATCCAGCAGAACTTGTATGTAAAACTTGTTTACTCTGGAGTAAAGTGACTCTGGGTAGGCATCTACACGTATATGCATTTGGGAGCAGATTTGCTCCCAGTGGGAGCAGCCCAGAAAGCGCTGCTCCCATCCTGCTCTGCCCTGCTGCAGAAGCTGGAGGGAGCTCTATGCTCCCACTGGGTGCTAGCCCAGGGGCTGTCTGGGAGCACAGGGCCAGGAGAAAGCTTTCTCCTGGCTGGAAAATTGCTTCCTGCCTCTGGGGGCTGCCTATTAATGGGGTAGGTTCTGATGGAGTCCAGGCAGGGACAATGTCCCCCTGCCCCAGCTCCCTGATTGGAGGCAGGGGGCTTGGAAAGAGCTGCAGGGAAGGGGCAGATTCCAGCCCCCTACCCTGATCTGCTGGTGGGGCAGCTAGAAGTGAACTCCCAGCTGGGTGGGGAATCCCTGCCCAGCTGGGGGCTCACTGCTAGCTGCCCTACTGGTGGATCAGAGCAGGGGGATGGAACCTGTCCCTTTCCTACAGCTCTTTCCAAGCTCTGTGCCTTGATCGTCCAATCACAGCATGGAGCTGAGGAAAAGCTGCAGGGCTGGGACCTGCCCCAGACCAAAACAGTTCCTGTCCAGCCCTTGGCTTCATTAGGAAGTCTGCATGTGCAGCCTAGAGCTTGCTGAGGACTGCCCAAAACAGGAAGGTCCCCAGCCAGCTGCATGCTACACATGCAGACTTCCCCATGCAACCCGGGGTTGGCTGGGAATGTTCCCAGTCTGGGACAAATCTCAGCCAGCTCCAGGCTGGGCAAGAAACTCTCTCTGTGCAGGGAGCTCCTGGCTCCAGCTCTGTGATCATGGAGTGGGAGCTGGTAGATTGCTTCCTGCCCCTGAGAGCTGTGTGCTGTTGGAGCAGGGTCTACCACTGAAGCTCTGACAGGGATAATGTCCCTTTGCCTCGGCAGCAGGGAGCTCCTGGCCCCAGCTCTGCAATTGCCTGGGTGATTATGGAGCCAGGGCTAGGGGCTGTCTACTACCAGAGCAGGGGGACATTGTCTCTGCCTGGGCTCTGGTGGCAGAGACCACCCTGGCAGTAGGCATCTCCTGGGGGCAGGGAACAATCTCCCACCGCCTGTTGCCCGGCTGGTCAGGAGCAAATTTGCTCCTGGTCAGCTGTCTACTTGTTCCTTACTGTAATTACTTGGCATTTAATATGCTACTTGCATTTGCAGGTAGCAATTTAACTCCTGAGTAGAGCAAATTACTATGCAGTAATAGTCTACACATGTAGGCAGTGATGCTTACTAAGCAGTAATTTGCTCCACTGTGCAGTAAAACATCTTGTGTAGATGTGTTCTCTGAACCTGACAATCCATCCAGTTTTCTGTCCACCTTACAGTCCATTCATTCAACCTGTACTTCATTAACTTGCTTGTGAGAATGTTGTGGGAGACCTTATCAAATGTCTTGCTAAAGTCAAAGTATACCACATGCACTGCTCTTCCCACATCCACAGAGCCAGTCATCTCATCATAGAAAGCAATCAGGTTGGTCAGGAATGATTTGCCCTTGGTGAATCCATGCTGACTGTTCCTAATCACCTTCTCCTCCAAGTGCTTAAAAATGGATTTTTTGAGGACCTGCTCCATGATTTTTCCAGAGGCTGAGGTGAGGCTGACTGGTCTGTAGTTCCCCAGATTCTTCCCTTTCTTAAATAAGGTCATTGTATTTGCCCTTTCCAAACCATCTGGGACCTCTTTGAACTGCCATGAGTTTTCAAAGATAATAGCCAGTGACTCTCCAACCACATTGGCCAACTCCCTCAACAGTGTCAGGTGTATTGTATCCATCCCTATGGACTTGTACATGTCCAGCTTTTCTAAATAGTCCCTAACCCATTATTTTGCCACTGGTAGCTGCTCACCTCCTTCCCAAACTATGCTGCCAGGTGTGGTAGTCTGGGAACTGACCTTGCCTGTGAAGACTGAGGTGAAAAAGGCATTGAATACTTCAGCTTTTTCTGCATTGTCTGTCACTAGGTTGCTTCCCCCATTCAGTAAGGGACCCATACTTCCCCTGATTTTTCCTTTTGTTGTTGACATACTTGTAGAAATCCTACTTGTTACCCTTCATGTCTCTCGCTAGCTGCAACTCCAATTGCAGTTTGGCCTTCCTGATTTCTTCCTTGCAAGCCTAAACATTCTTGTACCCCTCCCTAACTGGTTGTCAAAATTTACACTTCTTGTAAGTTTCCTTTTTGTATTTTAACTCATTGAAGAGTTCCCTGCTAAACCAAGATGATAGCTTGCCATACATGCTAGTCTTCCTGCATATTGGGGTGGTTTGTTCCTGCACCCTCAGTAAGGTTTTTTTTTTTCAAATACAACCAGCTCTTCTGGACTCCTTACCCCTTAGATGAGCCTCCCAAGGGATCCTGCCCATCTGTTCCCTGTGGGAGTCAAAGTCTGCTTTTCTGAAGTCCAGAGTCCTTAGTCTACTGTTTTCCTTTTTTCCTTTCTTCAGGAGCCTGAATTCAATCATCATGTAGTCACTGCTGCCCAAGTTGCCACCCACTACTACATTCCCCATCAGTTCTTCCCTGTTTATGAGGAGCAGGTTAAGAAGAGCATGGCCCCTGGTTGGCTTCTCCAACACTTGCACCATGAAGTTGTCCTCAACACTCTCCAAAAACTTCCTGGATTACCTGTGTATTGCTGTATTGCTCTCCCAGCAGATTTCAGGGTAATTGAACTCCCACACGAAAAGCAGGGCCTGTGATCTGGAAACTTCCACTGGCTGTTTGAAGAAAGCCTCATCTTCCTGGTCTGGTGGTCTACAGTAAAACCAAACCCTACCATGACATCACACTTGTTGCTCTCCCCTCTGACCTGAACCCAGAGACTTTCAACAGTCCTATCTTCAATTTCATATTGAAGCTCTGAGCAATCATACAGCTCTTTTACATAAAGAGCAAGTCCTCCTGTTCTCCCCTTCCTCTCCTTCCTGAACAGTTTATACCTATCCATGAGGGTGCTTCAGCCATGCAAGCTATCCCACCAAACTATCCTGAGCTATCACAAGCTATTTTTTTGTGTAACAAGAAGAGTATTTACTAAACTTGGGTACTTTGTGTCAGTCCTTCATCAGCTCAAAGGGACCGCCCTGCCTAGCATGATGTGGGATGGCCAGGGTAAGGGCTTATTTATACCCAGCATCAGTGTAGACCTTGCAAAGGAACACCTTGAGAGGTTGGACATTTTTAAGTCAGCTGGTCCTAACAGATTACACCCTAGAGTACTCAAGGAGCTGGCAGGTGTCATAGCCCAACCATTGGCAAAAATATTCGAAAACTCATGGCTCTCAGGAGAAGTACCTGAAGAATGGAAGAAGGCCAATGTGGTACCCATCTTCAAGAAAGGGCGGAAAGCAGATCTCAGGAATTACAGGCCAACCATCCTGACCTCAATCCCTGATAAGATTCTGGACAAAATTATCAAAGAGACCCTTCTTGATAAGCTGTCAGATGGCAATATCCTGAGGGACAGCCAGCACAGGTTTGTTGTGGATAGATCTTGCCTGATCAATCTCATCTTCTTCTATGACCAGGTGACATCACCTGGATAAGGGAGAAGAGATTGACATCATATAGCTGAACTTTAAAAAAGCCTTTGATCTGGTGTCCCATGAACTCCTCATGGAAGAATTGGCCAAATGTGGTCTTGAGTCTGATGGCTGGGAAATTGGCTCTGAGGATGCACCCAGAGAGTAGTAGTCAATGGAAGCGAATCATCATGGTGCTCCATGATCAGTGGTGTCCCCCAAGGCTCTGTCCTTTGACCGGTTCTCTTCAACATCTTTATCAACAACATGGACATTGGTGTCAGCGCACTGGCCAAGTTCTCCAATGACACTAAACTTTGGGGCATAGTGTCCAGACCTGAGGATAGGCTAGTGATCTAGGCTGACTTGGATAAGCTTTGTCAACGGGTGGATATAAACCTTATGATGTTTAATACCAAAAAATGCAAGGTACTGCACCTTTGGGCGGGTGGGAAATACCCAGCAGCACACTTTATAGGCTTGGCAGCTCACTAGCACAACAGCTGAAAGAGACTTGGGGGTCATGATTGATCACAAGATGAACATGAGCCACCAATGTGATGTTGCAGCTGATAAATGAAACAAAACTCTGGCTTATATCCATAGATGCTTCTCAAGTAAATCTCAGGATGTCATCCTCCCACTGTACTCAGCCTTGGTGAGGGCACAGCTGGAGTACTGCATCCAATTCTGGGCTCCACAATTCAAGAAGGATGTTGAGAAGCTTGAGAGAGTCCAGAGAAGAACCACATGCATGATCAGAGGGCAAGATAATAGGCCTTATGAAGAGAAACTGAGAGCCATGGGACTCTTCAGTCTGGAAAAGCACAGGCTCAGGCGAGGACCTGGTGGCTGCCTATGGGTACATAAGGGGTGTGCATCAGGATCTGGGGGAACATCTCTTCACCAGAGTGCCCCAAGGGTAACAAGGACCAATGGTCATAAACTCTAACATGACTGTTTTAGGCTGGACTTAAGGAAAAACTTCTTTACTGTCTGAGCCCCCAAGGCCTGGAATAGACTCCCCCCAGAAGTGGTGCAGGCACCTACTCTGGACTCTTTCAAGCAATGTTTGGATGCTTATCTTGCTGGGATCCTTTGACCCTAACTGACTTCCTGACCCTGGGGCAGGTGGCTGAACTTGATGATCTTCAAGGTCCCTTCTAGCCCTAATGTCTATGAAATAAACCTACAAATGCAAGGGGAAAAAACCTGAATATTTTTTATCAACATCTATTGGTCATCTAATCTATTTAATATTTCTATATATAGACATCTCTGTATTATAGAACACTTCTGTAACGTCTCTCTTCTTATAAAGGAAATGGAATCCTTCCAATTAACAGTGTCATGTGTGAACTGAGCAGACAGGTTTACTGCCCTTCTACTTAATGTTATTTAATCCTAAGTCTCTTCTTTCTCTTGCTGTATGCCCTCAGAGATTTTTTGTGCTACAAGAAGGTTGAGGATAAATTTATTAATGTATTTAAAGTTCTTTGACAGCCTCATAAGGAAGATTCTGAATAAATGAGAACTATTATTATGACCATCTTAACCTTTTAAGGTCAGCAGGATTTGACAGCCTGTCTGCTAAGATCTATAACTACTCAACCAAGTTTTGAAGCCCTTCAAAGATTACAAGAGACAAGGATTTTGTGGGTGATATCTTTTATTAGACCAACTGCATGGTTGGGATAGACCTGAGGGCCATGTTGCATGTTACACTTAGCATGTGTTTTAGTACTTGAACATGTGGCATTTTAAGAAATTGTAGTTGTATCATAGCAAAGCTATGACTCTTCATGGGAGGAGTATTTCCAGATTTCATTAAGTAACGTATTGTCTAGTTACTGTTCCACTGCTCCACAGAGCAAATGAGCTCAAGATTCTGGCGTGCGTGGGTGCAGGGACTGACAATCAGCTGATTGTTGGTTCCAGCCCCAGGACCACACTAGAGCCAGGTCAAAACTTCCATTTGGTGCCATGGCTGGGACGGATTATCAGTTGGCTCAAAAAGTCTATACAGTGCTGTGGCTGGGATGGACAATCAGCCCATTTGAGACTAGTCTAGTGTCGGGGCTGGGACCCACAATCTGTTCATTGTCCATCCCAGCCCCACCACTATAATGGAACTGGTTCAAGAATCCTATGCTGTGAACAACAATCAGCTAATTGTTGGTTCCACTACTGTGTCAGAGATGATTTAAGACTGCCAACAGCAGTCTTATCCTGTGGCTCATCCCATGGATTCAGTGGCAGGTATGGATCCGGTGGCAGGAGTTACACCCTATCCCAGTTTTGGCTCCCTGTGCTACCCTCCAACATTGCCAGTGGCAGAGACCCAACTCCCTCCAGCATGCTAGGGTCAGGCACTCCTGGGCTGGACAGTACTAGGCATGTGGTGGGAAGGACACAGGCTTCAAGTGTGGGCTTATACATCCTCGTGGGTGGACATGTGAGCTGTGGTGCCAGTGGCATAGCTGACTTCAGCCCTGTCCACAATGTGGTGAGATTGTAATAAGCATTACTGTGCAGCATCTCAGAATACATTCTAACTTTTAATCCAGCACAGCAATTCTTATTGCAGTATAAATAAAACGCATGCTAAGTGTCCTGTGCAACAAGGTTCTTTGACAAGCTTTCAAATACAAAGCATTATTCTTCAGATCCCAACATCTGAAAGCTTGTCTAAGTGTACTTTGACATTGCATTTTGCCAAATAAAAGATACCATTCACAGAAATACTTGCTTTTTGCACATTCCTGGATTTTGATGGCTACAATGTCACTCCAGACACTACTAAGTGGAGCAAGAGAGCATGAACAACAAGTAAAAATGTGCTGTAAGTCAGGTGTGTAGAGTTTGTTAGGCCCAACAGCTAACTCCAAACCCAAGGAGTTAATGCCACTTGTCCCCGCTCTTTTTTTCATGCTGCCAATTTTAGTTGCCAGGGGTGACTAAAAACCCAAATTTCAGTGGTGGGCAAAATGAGTGGCACTAATTTATGGGTTATGGAACTAAGCCTTGACAGCAGGTCCAGCAGCTGTGGAGATTAATACAGCTACCAAGGGGGTTTGATAGCCATGGCGATGAGCCCTGAAAAACCCTGCCAGTGAGATGACCCAACTTTGTGTGCCAATTCTGGCCTGTGGGCCATATGTTTGACACCCCTGCTCTATGCTATTAGCATAAAGACAAATACAATGTATCTAGCAGAATACTTTGTATATACCGTTATGGGGAGCTACTTATTACTATGAAGCTGATACAGTAAACCTAGCATTTATAGTATTATCTCTTTAACAGATTTTTCATTTGATAAATGAAGAATTTGATTACACATATAATAAATCTATTAAAAAAATCTTGAAACTAGCAGACATAGCAGACCTAAGTACTGCAGCCTTCAATTTGCTATTTTCATCTAAAAGTTGATGGTGAATGTCACATAAACTACAATTTGTTCAACATATGGCAGATTGATTAATGAACAAAAAAGGATGATGAGCATAGATTATACTTGTATTCCACAACCTCCAAATATTGTTGTTAGTAATTATCATTGTCTTCATTTCTGTGACTTATTTCCAGTAGTGCGCACAATGTGTTATGTCCTGTTCATATGCAGAAGAAAAACAAATCCCTTTTCTGAAAAAATTATTGCTATGATACTTTTCTCTTAAAAAACATTGTATTATCTTTAGTTATACATAGTATCCTCATTTTAGTCTTCAAACTTAATAATATTAACTGGCTAATGCTTTTTATCATAGTCAAATTGGATTTTTAAGGAGAAATTTATGTACAGAGAAAGTAGTGACCTTGCGGATCAGTTCAATAAGATAATTCTATTTTATTTGACCTGGTTTTATTTTTGTTTTCTTGTTTTGAATTAAAAGACAGGTTTCACAGTGATTTGCACCATGAAAATACATAAAGCAGAGAGCATAATGCTTTCTTTGTCTGCTGTTTAGTGGGCATGTCTACACGTTCATTAATGCACAGTAGTTACCATGCATTTAATTTAGTACTTGCTAAATGAAGTACTAATTAAAAGAGCAGTAAATAGAGTTACTGCACAGTAGCACTAGTATACAGGTTTTTAGTGATGCTTACTGTGCAGTAGCATATCAGCATGGTTTTTGCCTGGCACGCTACTGTGCAGTGTTATTAGGTTACTAGTTTATTAAGTTATTAGGTGTCTCATGTACCCATGCCCACAGTCACATATTTTACTTTATAATTTCTGTCAGCTATCAGTTTGCCTCCAGAATCACATTTGTAAATGGTTTTTTAAACTGCTTCTGCAGTTTGACCTGCTTTACTTGATTGGTAAAAATCCTCCACTTGTACCAGCACTGCCATTCTTTAATGTCATTTTTTTTCCAAAATGGATTTCTGAGATTTTTGCTTTATTTTGGGCCTTGTCTATACTACAGAGTTTTGCTGACTCTGTTGACTATGGGTGTGGGGAAAAAAGTCACACCTTAACCAGTGTAACTGTAATGACAAAAGGAGCTTTGTCTGGCAGAAGGATGTTTCTGCCGGAAGTCTTTTGCTGTTTTAGGGAAGCTAATATAACCCTGGCAACAGAAAAACTCCTTCTTTCCCTGGATCTGTGCTTTCAGATCATTGCAGTTTTGGTGCTATAGTTAGAAAGGTAGCAGTCCAGTAGTATAGACTAGGACTGGATAACAGGTGGTTTACTTTAAGCTAAATTCAGCTATCAGTTCTTGGTTAACTGGTATTTGACCATAACTGAAATCTACTTCTGTTTCCCTCTCAAAGCAGAAAAGCAAGAATCATTTCTTCCAATTGTATTACTAAAAACTTTATTTCACTTTATTCATTTATAAAAAAGGCTACATTTCAGCCTAACTGGGAATATTTTAGTAAAAATAGATTCAGATGTGGAAAGAATTTTCTAGATTGACTTTTTTTTCTTTCAGACTGTGTTTAAATCTAAGACTATAAGATAAAAGTGGAAAGATATTTTAGTACAAGAAAAGGCCCTTTGCAGACTGTTTTTAATTTCTTGCCCTTATGTGTATTCATTGCCACCTCCATATTAAGAAATGCATTTTTTTTCCTTCACAACAGAACAGCCCTTGTGCAAAAACATACATTTTGAGTCTACCTTGCTATTTTCATCTAAACTCAAGTTACTGTAGGCCTAACAATGTGTAGGAAAGCAATCACACCTAGGCCTCCTCTACTCGTCACATGTATTAGACAGTTAGCTGGTTAATTGCACAATCAATTTAGACCAGCTACACATGCAAATTAACTAGGATGAACATAAGTCCAGGTTCAGCTAGGACAGTCCCAGATTCCATAGGCCATTTCTGGCTGGTTGGTCAAATGTCCCAGGCCAGAGTCTGTTAGGGAGGTGGAACTGTGTACTGTGCCAGACAGGCAGTGGCAGGCGCTGCTGCTGCTGTTGCTGCTGTTGCTGTGGGAGAAAGGTAGGAGGATGTACGGTCACCCTAAGATGCCATTTTAGAGGTCCCTACATTCCTTGCTCCTGCACACAGACAGTGGTGCCAGCCTGATGCACCATTATACTTTGCCTCCCCATCAGACTCTGGTCTGGGACTGTTGACCAACAGGCTGGGACCAGCTTATGGAATCCAGGACTCTCCTGGCCAAACTAGGATGTATGGTCACCCTAAAATTAACTATCATGCCTTAAAATGGTCCAACCAGGTATAGAGTTAGAGCTGGAAAATGTGTAATAACTTCATAGCTGGTTTCATATGCCCCCGCAGCTGGGAGCCCCATCAGTTGAAAGGATTCCCGGTTCAGGGCCCTTGTGCATTCCTGTGGCTGGGAGACTGCAGCTGACATGGTGTCCTACCCACAGGGGTGTTTCATGGGAATGTTCTATGTACCCATCTAACAGCTTATGTGGTGTCCTACTGGTGTGCCCCCATAGCTGTGAGCTGTGGCAGCTGAGGGAGCTCCCAGATGCAGAAGCTTGCTTCTTGCCAGTGCAGAAGAAGTATGAGACTGGGCTTCCCCTGCACTGGCAGTAAGGTGTGATGGGGTCTGATGAATGATCCCACAATCATGCCTTCTGCCATGTACACGTTTTTCACATGTAAAATCATAGATTTCCTACTTGAAAGGAGACAAAACCAGGGAACTGTGGATTTCCCCTTGTAGGCTGGCAGAATTCCAGCCTGCAAGTGGCTGCTTGGGGCTGGGGAGAGAGACACACAGGGGGTACCATATAAATCTATGCATGTGCACACATGCATGTGGCAGCCAAGCAGTGGTAGCAAACAGCTCCTGCAGTTTTTTCCATGTAAGTCTATGTGGGGGGCACAGGTGACAGGTCAAGGGGACTATGGTCTGGGGAGGCATATGCCTCCCCAGAATTCTGCATCCATAGTAGGGCATGAGGCTGCAGCCAGGTGAGATCAGCTCTATGCAGGAGACAGGTCTGCAGCCCAGTGCTCAGGACCTGGCATGGGAGGGAGTACCACACCACTATGGCTACCAAGGTGAGGCACCCTCCACCCACCTAACAGCAGCTGGTAGGGGGGGG
>NW_017728920.1:3759229-3777945 GCF_001723895.1 Crocodylus porosus | reverse complement strand
GATAAAAATATAAAAATCAAATGCCAAAATATATAGATATTTAGAATTTATTTTATTATGATGATTGAGGCACTGGCAGGCTCCCATATTGCTTTATAATTGCAAATATATCAATAAAACATTGTTTTTAACTAATACTTACATAGTGGTGTTTCATTTTAATTATGGAAAAATTGGATTTGGGGTTTTTTAATCAGAGAATTTGCTATTTTTATCAGAGAATTTTTAAACAGAGAAAACCAGGATTCCTATTTATGACTGAGCAAAGATGATGTGTGTCAATATATGAGAGGAGGTGGGAAAAAGTTGAAGGGATCAGAGAACAGCTGAATTTTTCTGAATTGGTTCATATATGGAGGATAGGTAAAACTTTCCTAATTTTCTCCTATTATTTGAAACATCAAGCAAAATCATACTCTTACTTCTTCCCTAGTACTAACTTCATTCTTCCTTTCTCACTTGCCTGTACTCAGCTTCTCTTCGGTGACTTCTTGATTTCTTAACCTCCACTCTAGTGCGGGTATGGTGCTGGTGTGGCTTAGTGTTATTAGTGTTTCTATAACAGTCAGATAATTATTTTATTAATAATAATTATTAATGTATCATGTGGACATTATAAAGCCATTTTACAGTATTCTGCTTGGTATACTATTGGTGAGAAATGTTTGCATGTTTTAACATGTATCTGCTCTATTAATTACCTTTAATTTAGAAATAACGTAGTGAAATTTAGGAACATTAGGGGATGAGAAATGCATATTCTAAAGACAGCCTGTAGTTTTGTATCACTGATGCCAAATCGGTTGCTCCTACTTTGCCACGATCTATACCTCCAGCATCATTCTGCTGTTTCTCTAACAGTGAGTTTTGAATCTTGGGGCAGCATTCTGTTTCAAAGCCTCCTGTCACAAATTTCTCTTGAACGAATGGTGCATGCAGCTTTTGTAGTGCAATACAGCAAAGGGGTTAATGGATAGAACAGTTACTTCCCCAGGTTCAGCTAATTAGCTGATTAGCAATACCTTAGATGAAGTACTGCTTCTAGGGAGGTAGGAGCTTGCCTTAGAAATATTTAATGCATGCAGGTGGCCAGGAACACTGCCCCAGCTGCCTGCATGTAAGTCTGGTGGGGGGAGGAGGATGGTGATAGATTGAGGCCCTCATAGTAATGGAGAGAGTGCTGCCCAGCCAGGGTGGTACATGGGGGTAGGGGTGGGAGCAGGAGAGAGCTATGGGCAACTTGTCCCAGAAGGTGAGGGAGGCAGCTCCCTGCTGCTGCTAATTTCCCAAGCCCCATGCACCATGTTGGGATGAACCATGCCTCCTTTCTCCTTCATGGGGCTGGGTTGGGGCCATGCCATGCTCTTTCCCCCACACCAGGCCAGGTCATACCACCTTTAGCCCCTCAGGGCTGGCCACACCCTCTTCCCCCCTGCAGGGCCAAGCTATACCACCCTTTACCCACAGGGTCTGGTAGGGTCTGGGTCACACACATCCCCACAGGGTCAAGAGCTGGGTCAAGCTCCCCCCACAGGGCTGGGGTAGGGCCAGACTGCCTCTACCATCCATGTGACCGAATGGGACCCCCCTGTGTGAGCCCTGGGTGCTGGATTGGAATCGCCTGCAGGATCTGGCCTGGCACTGTTCATCCCCTACCTCCAAGGCCCCATCAAGGAAAAAAAGTGAATATCATTGGCCTAGGAGAAATGGATGTGAGAACAGGAAACCTTCTAAATGACTTAATTCTAGGGGAGGGAGAAATAGGAAGAGAAAACTTGTAAAACCTTCATATGGCAAGAATGCAGGGAGACATGCCATGTTCTAATTAACTAAGCTTGTTTTGGAGTTGATGATAAGAGTAAACAGAAAATGTGGGATTACAGCTCCAAAAATGAGGAATATATAAAGGTTGAAAGAGTGACTTTTGGCTCAGAGACATCTTATAAATCTTCCTACTGAGTTTGTCAGAGTTGGCTTCTATTATGCTTAGTTAAAAAAAAAATCCAAAACATTCCAAGCAAAAGTCAGTGCAGTGGTAAAGTTCAGGATGCATGTAACACAAACCCAAATACGAAGAAGAACACTACTTGTATCCTAACATCTTTTTCTGGCTATCAGCTTGCTGCCAAATGACACAAATAACTAATAAAAACAGGTTTTGTACTTAAATTCCCATTTCTTCAGACACTTGGTGAAGACCTTCTCAGCCATGCTGTACCTTGTGAAATTCTAGTGATAATTTCTTAATATGAAAAGGTCAAACTAATGTTTAATCAGTACCCAAAACTCTGAAGGTTGTTAGGGGATGCACAGTAGAGATTTTTCAGTAACTGTCTGAAGTAGCTTAGCTTTAAAAGGCTTTAGTTATAGCCCTATTTTTAAAAAGGTGCAAAGGAATGAAGAAAATAGATCTATGTGGAATCCTTTAACAGAGTATAATATTGCTTACATTATTTTAATCTGGAACCTGAAAAGTGGTGGATGGATTTTTCCAATGGTTTCTAAGGAGGTCTCAATTCTCACAGCATAGCATTTTATAGTCATTAGGCAGAAAAGGAAGCTAACTGCATGCTGCTGACAGGAAGTGTATTTTGCAAAACTCCCTGATCTTGAATTGCAATTGAATCAACTTGTAGTCATGGAGTTTTAGGTGAATGAGTTCTTGCAGTTGACAAAATTGAATAGGAAATACTTTAATTTTGTACTGGCATAGGTCCAAAAACTAAAGAGACTTTTCAAGTGTAGAATTACAGAGCTTTGCTGAATGACTCCAAATGACTTATGTAAGTTAAGCTCTTGATGAGGTCGTGAATGGTTGCTGGACTCTTTTATGGGCATGTATAGTTTTTAGAGATGCTTGAGCATTCTATGCTGAATTGTGTCACAGTGTAATGTGTGTGAGATAAGGATAAAATTAATTGTAGGTAGAAAAATTTTCTTTTCTATGTAATTTTCCTTTAATTTCTGAAGGATTAGTGCCAGTACTCTCTGTGCTTTAGAATCAATTCATATATAAGCACAAATTAAATATTATAAAATCATAGTATTTATCTTAACATCAATTTTCTGCATGCAGAATCTGACCACTTCATTAAAATGTTTACTAAAATGGACTCAATGTTATTTAACCATTTTACCTCTCTTCAACAGGATAGATCAATATGTATACAAGTGAATAATGGCAAAAGGCCTCATTCAGCCATACTGAAGTCAACTGGAGTAGGGTCAGATGGTTTGTGAAAGGTTTATTCTAGTCTCCTAAGCTTTACCACTGCACTGAGTTTTTCTGGGAATTTTATTTTTGTAATCTAAGTATAATCCATTCAGTAATGGCTGAGATCCATATGGGCCAATAGATTTTTGAGCTTCTTCCTGAGGCAAGCTAATTAGATTGATCATGCTGATCAGAAAAGTTGACACTCGGATCAATAAAGCCTTGCTTCATAGGGTAACATAGCCTACCAAGTCAACAGTAAACCTATTCAAAATTGAAAATTAGGGTTTCCATCTGTTAGGGTTTCCAATATAGCCCCATGCCATCTGTCTTATGAATTCTTAACTTTCTGTCTTCTATTTCTAAATGTATTCCTTTAGTGGAAAGCTGTTTATTCTTTTCCTGAATCTGCAGAGGTTGATGACTTTGCTTCTTGCCCTGTTCATAGAATCCTTTGAGTAGATGAAACGCCGGTTTATAAGTGGTATTCTTTCATTCTAATTAGTATTTTCTAACTTAAGGAACATTAGCAGTTTGATCCTGGAAAAATAAATGATCTTCGAAATGTTAAGGCAGCAAGGATTGGAAGTTGCGACAATTTCTGTACCCTGTGTTGAGCATTCTTGACTATAGACACCAAATTTCAGTAGCTTGTTTTTTCACTTCACTTGTTTTCATCATATATAATTTATTACCTCTGAGGATTTTACTCCTGGTATTTCAATTATATATGAAAATGAAAGCAAAGTACTGTACTTGCTTTATGCTTCTTAGTAGCTTATTCTCCTTTATTGTTTTACCAGGTCTCACCTATACTACATTTAAGTTTACTAGCCACTTTAGCTTTTACATTGTAATGCAGCTTTCAGTTTTGTGTTTTTATTTGAACTCCGTTTCCAGGTGGAATTTATGTTTGTTTATCATTTGAAAAGGGGTATTGAATGACATTTTATAGAATCATTCTTCTGAGGATAGAATTTGTTAAAAGCATAATGCTTATTTATATGTTGTAAATGTTTGAGAACCTCTTTGTTCCTAATACAATATAATGTAAAACCAAAATTAAAAGTGCGACATTTCCCAGCAAATGCCACAACCAGTATCAAGAGTAATAAAATACTATTGCAGCTTCCAAGTACTCGAGAAATGACTTGGATTTCAAGGGTGCATTATTTTTTTTTTACTGGGGAAGAAATGAGCAGACACTGATTCAGTGTATTCTTTTTTAGCTTGTTTGATTTACAGTTGGCACGTGGTTCCTGTTATTGTTTGATTAACGATGGCTATTAACAGCAAAAACAGCAAGGAAGCTAACACAGCTGTGGCATTACTTTTTGAGCTTGAATAAAACAGATTTGTACTTATGCTTTGAGGAAAACTGATGTGCGCAGTCTTCAAGACCTGCTTCTTTAGTGTTGCCCACAATTATTTTAGTTGACTTCTATTAAAAATCCCAAACTATTTGTTCCTGTTTCTCTAAATTCTCTCTCTAATTGCCAGTCCCTTATAGTAGGAACTCTTTAAGACAATAACTATCCCTTCTTGAATGTCTAGAATGTGACTACTTCACTGCACAGCTACCACTGCTAAATAACACCCATCCCTACCCCCTCCAGACAGGTGATGCGTGTTAGTCTTCAAGGCGTTAAGTTGATGTATTTGCTGGTTTTGGACAAAGTGGATCTGTAATGCAAAGGAAAACTCTTATAAATCAATGATTTTTTTGTTCTTAAACATGAGGTCTTGTTCTCTTACTCATGCTGGTATAAATCAAGACTACCACTATTTGTGCCAGCTCCATCCTTTCTATCCTTCTGGTGGATATACATGAATCTTGTCAGCTTCTCTAAATAGGCAACAAAAAATTTCATTGAAATAGAGAATTCTCTTAGTTTACCATGGGTTCTTCCATCCTTGGATGTAGCTCAGTGTACTCTTTAGTGTGACATCATGTCACTTCCTCAGTAGTGTGGTCTCTTGAGGTTGCTATAACTAGCATAATTCCATTAGGCTGCTGGCACATGTTAACATATTTGTGAAACTGGAGTATGAGGAATTTTGTATCTCATCTGCAAAACTTTGCAACCTGCCATGCTGCATGGGCCAAGGCTCCCCTGTGTTGATCCCAGTGACCAGCTAATTGTTGGATTTGGGGAGGGGGAAACTCCCAGGTCTAAGACAAAGCTGCCCTGTGGTCAGTTCCTGATATTGGTCAGGGTGCAGTCCTGTTTCAGACCAAGTTCTGGGGCTTCCCTTTACCTAGTCCTGTGAATGGGGCTCCCTGCGACCTGGCACTCTAAAAGAGACTTGCCCTGTAGCTCCTTTGGGGCTGGAAGGGCAAGGCAGAAAACTTGATGGATCATGGGGAGTCCTGGGGCTCCCCATCCAGTTCCAGCCCAATGCTACCTTTGATGAAAGAGTCTAAGTGACCTGAGTTATAGCCTGCAGTTCTTGTGGGGAACACTTTAGGGGGCTTGATGTGGGAAGTAGTTTCTGTAAATAGTTTAATAAGCAGGACATATGCCCTTTTCATTCATAGGAGAGATGGCAGTCTGGGCCTAGCAGCATGGTCTAGAGACTGGGCATTAGGGCTGTGCAAGTCTTTGGATCCCGCTTTGGATCCAGACCGGCTTTGAAACAGGATCCCAGTAATGGTGTTCGGAGCGGGTCGGCGGCATCCGAAGTGCTTTGGACCTGCTTCAGATGCTTTGGACCCGCTTTGGCCATTTTGAGGCAATTAAAAGAGGGAGGGCGAGTGGGAGAGCGACGGAGAGTGGGGGGGAAGGAGGGCGAGCATGGTGGGAAAGACTGACGTATGTAGGTAGCCAGGGAAAAGGATTTCTCCCTAGCTACCTTTCCAATGGCAGTGTCTGTGGGGTGGGACTAAAAAAAGTATAAAAGCCCCGGTTTCCAGTCCTTCTGTGCCTTTTGCAGCTTGTTCCCTGTCAGCAACTGTGTGAGAGAGGAACGCTGCGACTGAGACCTGCCTCCTGCTTTTTCGTGTTATAAAGGAGTGGTTAGGATTTAGCTTAGCTTAGCTTAGCTTAGCTTGGTTTAGCTTACTATCCCATTCAATTATTAGTAGTATTACAATTCAATTTATTTCTTTGAATTATTTTTTGGGAACTTGTTTTGGAAACTTTGCAAAAAGACAGTTGTGTTTTCCCAGCCAGAGTTATCTATCACTGTGCAGGGAGGCACAGATTGCTTGCACGCACACATGCATGCACACGTGCACGCACACACATACACAGAGACCCAGAATATAGAAAAAAAAATCACAGTGGAAGAAGACAGATATTTACAGAAAAGCAAGACACAGATAATATATTAAGACACAGGAAGACACACAAATAATTTCATTCACACCACAAGATAGACACACATATTCACAGGAGAACAAGAAAGACAGATATACAAAAAGATTCATATACACAGAGACCTTTTGCATCACAAGAAAGATCAATATGAAGCATGCTGGAAAGGCAGGTGCCAGGTCTTCTGGCAGGGGAGGGAGAGGGGGTATGGGGAGAGCTAGAGCTGCAAGGCCCCTCCATCCCAAACACAGGCGCAGTCTAATCCCAAGCAGCCATGACATCAGTGCTGCCAGTGGAAGCCAGGCGGTGTGAGCAGTGTCTGCACCTAATGTCCTTGTAACTGCACCACCTCCGCTCAGTCCAGAAGTGGGCACCAGCCTCTTCCACCCCAATTGCAGCTCTCAGCGTGAGCCTCCCACTGCCAGAGGAGGAGCTGGAGCTGGAACCATGGATGCTGTGTGTGCTGGCTGAGGCAATTCTGGGGGCTGTGGAGGAATCAGAATTTGTGCTCCATATCCCTCAAGTTTCCCCTAGACCCAGGTCTCCTCTGGAAAGCAGCACCTCGGAGGAGGCTGAGGTTGTGGAGGCAAGTGGCTCAGCTGAGGCAGCTCCTCTTGCTGGTTGGCCTCAGCCTGCTGAGAAGGGGGGAAAAGGCAGGATCCTCACCCTCAACCCAGAAGTGGGGGAATAGTGTAGTGTGGGATCATTTTGCAGTGGGTGATGATCCCAAGTTTGCCATCTTCCAGCACTCCTGAAGTCACATGAGTCATGGCAAGGACATGAGACACTTCACCATGGCCATGCTGCTGCATCTGGGGAGGCACCACCCCCTTGCCTTTCTTCCTGCTGCTCAGCCTGGCACCAGTACAAGTATGCTGAAAGGGAAGTCCCCCACTCGCTCCAAAGACCCCTTACCCCCAAAGCAGAGGCAGGCCACCCTGGACCAGTGGGGGAAAGGTGGACAGAAAGCGGGGCATGTTTCCAAGGTTCGTGAGATCACCCAGAGCATTGGAAAGATGCTTGCTCTGGATAGCCAGCCCTTCTCCCTAGTTGAGCAACCAGGGTTCAGGCAGTTTGTACCACTTCTGGCCCCATTTTACAAAGTGCCCACATGCACCACCTTTAGCAGGGCGGCGGTGCCCTCCCTGTATCAGAAATGCAGGGAGTACTTGAGGGAGGAGCTGTACAAGGCAGGGCTGCAGGTAACCATGCACTTCACCTCCAGCATTGGAGCAGCTGGGGTGGCGATCACACCTACTTCTCCCTCACAGGGCACTGGTGTGATCAGGCCATTGGTGGGCTCCACTGCAAGCTGAGGTGCTGGAAGAGTCCCACATGGCAAGCGAGATCATGGGGATCATGAACCATATGGTGCAGGGGTGGCTCTTTGGGCAGGCTGAGCTCACCCGTGGGTTCATGGTCACCGACAATGGGGCCAATATGGTGAAGGCTGTCTGTGATGCCAACTTGTTGGCATCAGCTGTGTGGCACACAGGTTGCACCTAATAATGAGGGATGCCTTGGAGGGCAACAGGGCTGCTGGTGACAGTGCCATCACCAGTGCTGCTACAAGCTATCTGATTTTGAAATTAAGGAAGGTGGCAGGCTACTTCCACTGCAGCATCAAGGGGAGCAAGATGCTGTGGGAGAAACAAGCGGATCTCAGCATCTCACAGCACAGAATCATACAGAGTGCGGAGACTCAGTGAAACTCCGCATACCAAATGCTCAAGAGGATGGTGGAGCAACAGAAGGCCATCCATGAGATGGCCTTGCTTGGGGAGATAGGGATCAATGCCCCCAGATCCTAGTGGTCCTCAAGCCTTTCCTCAAGGCCACTGAGATACTTAGCACTGGCAATGCCCTCCTCAGCCAGGTGATCCCCTAGTGAGGGAACTAGAGAACCAAATCAAGAAGTTCCAGGGGATCAACGTTCCTGGCTGGGGCAGGCCGCTGTCACCAAATGTGCAGGCACTGGTGTGTTGGCTGAAGGAGGGCATCAGGAGATGGCTGGATCCCTTGCAGTCCAGTACGGTCCACATGGTGGTGGGCATGTGTGACCTGAGGGTGAAGGGGAACATGTGCCCTGACAGCCCCCAAACCCTTGATCACTGGACTCAGGTGCTGGTGAACAAATCATGGAGGCTGAAATGCAGAGGTGAGGGGATGTGGAAGAGGGAGAGCCACTTTCCCATGCCAGCATTCCCAGCACCAGTACACAGCACCAACACCAGCCAGTTTCCTCCACACCAGCCTCTGCCAATGTGGGCCATGGGTAAGGCTTCAATGCTGCAGTCCAAATGCACCAGACCCCAGCCTCAGGCAGATAGCACTGAGGCTTCGGTGGCTGAGGATGTGGAGCCACTGGAATGTGACCCCTTGACCTACTGGGTAAGCTGCAACCAGATGTGGCAGGATCTGGCCATGGATGCCTGGCAACACCTGTCCTGTCCACTGACTAGTACTCTAAGTGAGAGGGTGTTCAGCATTGCTGGGGATGTTGTGACACCCCACCACACCTGCTTAAATCCTACATTGGTGGAGCAGCTGGTGTTCCTAAAGGTGAACCTCCTGCTGCTGGGGTTCCACAAGCTCCACCTGCACACGGACTGAGTGCCATTCTCCTCTCTCCATCTGCACCAATTTCCTTTTCTGAGGTTTTGAAAAGCTGAGTAATACCCTGCTCTCAGCTGGAGGAGGCACTAACTGCATCACCAGCCAACAAGGGAAGAACATGTTCTTGCTGAGCTCATTCTCCTGCCAGGACAAACTTGGAGGTATGGGATTGGGGCTATGGGAAGGAGGAGGCCCCAAGTCCTGGGCATGACCACTAAAACTTCCCCCTACCATGGTAGGGAGGCCTGATGGGACTGTTGGCAGCATGGCAGCCCCGTAAATGCCAGGACAAAGATCCCCTGGTGAAAGGCAGGTAGGAGGTGCCATAAGTTCCAGCTAATGCACACACACACACACAAAGTCCTCAGCTTAGCTGCCCGGGATGACAGCTTTTGCATTGAAAAACTCTTTGCCAGGTGGAGAAAGTACCTGCAGTTGGTGTGTCTCCTGGTCCTGGATGGAAGGAATAGTAAAGAACCCAGAGGCTGACCTGACATGCAATGCAGGCAAGAAAGCCAGTCAGTAAAAATGGAAATGGAGGCATGGCGGGGTGAGGGACAGGCTGGGATGAGGGGAGAAAGGGGGATGTAGCAATACAGGTAAAAGTGCAGAGATACCTGGGGAGTCAGATGTCTGGCAGGTTGCAGTGTGTCTGAATTCCACTGTCTAATCTATGTTGAGTCCATGAGTTTCTGTACCTACTACATAGGAAGCTGATGAAGTGCAGTTCATAGGCCCAGCTCTGAAAAGTGGTTTGCATTGTAATTTGTTCCCTCTCAGGATTAGGCCTGAGAGACTGGAGGCAGAGTGTTTTTTGGTAAGGAATGTGCCCCCACAGGTAGTTGGATTTTATTGTCTTTGATAGAATCTGGTGTGCAGTTTGTGGGGGTACTGGACATAGTCGTCAGGTTTTGTGTTTTGAGCTGTAGGAAGTTGGCTTCAGTTCTGGTGATGAGGTTAGGTGCTTGTTTGAATGTACAAACCACTTTTCAGTGCTGGGTCTATGAACTGCACTTCATCAGCCTCCTACGTAGTAGGTACAAAACTCATGGACTCAATATACACAGTGGAATTCTGGCTGGATATCTGGCACCCCAGGCATGTTTGCACCTTTACTTGCGTTGCTACATCCCCCTTTCCCCCCTACCCCTACCCCAGCCTGTCCCTCACCCCCTGACTCCTCGATTTCCATTGTCACTGACTGGCTTTCTTGCCTGCATTGCATGCTGAGCCAGCTTCTGGTTTCTTTACTATTTCTTCCATCCAAGACCAACTGCAGGTACTTCCTTAGCCTGACAAAGGGGTTTTCAACCCTAAAGCTTCCAAAGATACATTTTTTTAAGTACTCCATTTTTTTCATAATACACATACAGACATAAAAACACAAGATAAGCCATCACACGCCATGAATAACATAATATGTCCAACACAACACAACATCTTTACTTCTTGCTGTCAATTCCTTTATAAAATGACAGGCTCTGTGACAGTTCCGTGTGGTTACCTTTGATACTACTGCTGATGCTACTGGTGCTGAGCCAGCTAAGTTATTGTACCTGTTGTCACATAAAGCAGAGGACCGGGAGTGAGGCTATAGGGGAGTAGGAGGCCTCATTCAGGCCTGCTCTAGGACACACACTCACAGCTAGCTGGCAGGTTTTGTGGCCTCAGTAAGAGCTACCACCCCTGCAGTTCTCAGCCCGCTGCACCTTAACACACACAGGGTCATTTGTGTCATGAGTTTTGCCTGTCAGCAGCTTGGGGTGCAGTTTCCCCCAAGCCCCTGCCCTGATCTTCTTGAAACTTGGCAGGCTTTGTGACCTCAGTAACAGCTACCACCCCTGCAGTTTTGACGCCATTGTGTTGTAACACATAGACGTGACAGGAGTTTTGCTTTCAGAAATTTGGGGTGCAGTTTCCCCCAAACCCCTACACTGATATTCTTGAAACTTGGCAGGTTCTGTGGACTTAGTAAGGGGTACCACCCCTGCAGTTTTCAGCCTCCTGTGGTGTAACACACAACCATGACATGAGTTTGGCTTTCAAGAATTTGGGGTACAGTGCCCCCCAAACTCCTGCACCGATCTTGAAGCTTGGCACACCTGAAAATTTAATCCAAATCATACAAAAAACAACAAAGTTATAGATCTTTCATTGATTCCCCATTATACCCTATGGCTGGATCTCCGAGGCAGCTCCAAAGCTTCGGAGCTGCTTTGGCTGGATCGAGGTGGGAACCCGGTCCAGAGCTCTGAATCAGATCACGGCTATCCGAAGTGGCTGGATCCAAAGCCAGATCAGATCTCTGCTGACTTGCACAGTTCTACTGGGCATGTCTACACATGCAAATAACCTGAGAGTAGTTTACTCTCAAGTAAACTATTTGAGAGTAAATTCTCCCAGGCATATGTCTACATGGGAGGGATGTGGAAGCATATTTGCTGCTCATAGAAGCAGACTGCTGCCACTCCCTGTGACCCTGTAATGGGCCTCTGCAGCAGCCAGGGGGAGTTCTAGGATCCCCCTGGGTGCTAGCTCAGGGACCAGGAGACACCTGGCTCCTGGCAGGGGCTGTGACATTGCTCTCTGCCTCCAGCAGTTGCCTACTGCCAGAGTGGGTTCTGCCACCAAAGCTTGGGTAGGGACAATGTCCCCCTGCCCTGGTGGTAGGGAGCTCCCAGCCACCAATCCATGATCATGGGGCCCAAGCTTGGAGATCCTTATGTCTCTGCCTGAGCCCCATGGTCTTGGGACCTGGGCTGGGAGATCGTTCTCTCCCAGGACCATCTCTGCGATTTTGGGCTGGGATGGGATAAGGATCTCCCAGCACAGGCCCCATGGTCATGAGGCAGAGCTGGGAGATACTTTTTTCTCCCAGTATTGACTCCACAGTCACAGAGCTGCTGCTGGAAAATAAAGATCTCACACTGCCAGCCCCAAGACCATGAGGATTGCACTGGGAGATAAGGATCTCTCAGTCGTGGCCCTGAGATCATAGAGCAGAAACTAGGAGCTCTGTGCTGTCAGGGAAAGAGGACATTGTCCCCACCTAGGGTCTGGTGGTGGAGCCCACCCCAGTAACAGGCAGCTCCTCGGCCAGGGATTAATCTCCTGCCCCCTGCTGCCCAGCTGACCAGAAGCACATTTGCTCCTAGTCAGGTGTCTACACATGCACTACTGCACAGTAAGGACTTTCAAGTAAATTTGCTGCTTGCATTTGCAGGCTGCAAATTTACTTGTGATTAAAGCCAATTATTACACAATAAGTGTCTGCATTTGTAGATGTGGATGCTTACTGGGCAGTAATTATCTTTACACAAGATGCTTTCCTGGGCAATAGATGTGCCCACTGCTCCCTGTGATATTAGTATAATTTTATTGCATGACTACTAGTTCCTGTTTTGAATATTATACTTTGGAACAGATTTGTTGTGAATGTGGCTGTCTGGCTCTGAGGAGGTTGTGTGAGCCTTGAGAAAGCTAGAGAGAAAAAGGGTAGTCCCAGGGAGGACAGAGAGTAGAGATACTACAGTTTTATCAGGGAAGACTGAGTAGGGAGAAAGGAGGAGTCATATAGGCCTGTGCAAATAGGGAAGTATTTGTTTCAGATTCAGCTGATTCAGAGGACAGTGATTCAATCTGGATCACTGTCCTAAATCAATTTGGTGATTTGGCCATAAACTATAATGCGGAATCACTGAAATACTTATAATTTTGTCATTTTTTGTCAGAGTTGGAGGAAAACAGCAAGCCTGGTAGCCCCATATGAGGGCATGGTACCCGCCAAGTTTCAAGGAGATAGGTGCAGGGGTTTCTGGGAAACTGCATCTCAAACTGTTCAAAGCAATACTTGTGATGTGTGACTTTGTGTGTGTGTGTTAAGGCTCATCAGGATAAAACCAGCTCAGGCAGAAACAGATCAGAAAATGGACAGAAAGGCTGCAGACAGAAGCTTATATGCTGTTTCTACATCCCTCCCCCAGAGCACTGTGATTGGAAGGGGACTCGGCGGGGGGGAGGGGGAAGACCACAGTCTCTGGCGAGCTACAGATGTCAGTCTTCCCCCCCCGCTCCCTCTTCCTTTTCTCAGTTTATGTTTCCCTGCAAAGCTGCCTTCTAAATTGCTGAATCTCCAAATCTTTTTGCAAATTTTTTCCCTCCCAATTTTGATTTTGATTTGGTGATTTGGCCTTGAAATTAGGCTGAATCATCTCTGAATCAATAGGTAACCAAAGCTTCACATACCTCTACAGACCTAGGAAGGACAAAGGGAATTGCAGTGGCACAATGAAGACTGTTGCTATTGGTTTTTTGCTTTTATTTTTTTTTCTGAGTCAAACAATCTACTGTGCTATTTGGTTCTTTGGCACTCTGGCCCCCCTCTTTTGAAAAAAAAGCACCCCCTTTTCTGGCTGTTGGCCAGAAAGAACGAGGTCACTGAGGTGGGGGTGCTACAGATTGCTGTGGAAGCTAGGGAGAGAGGAGAGCTAACATATCAAAGCCAGAGAACACATGCCCCTTATGAAGCTATGGCAGGGCTGGCTTCAGGGAGTCTTCTTAGGAGAGGGAGACCGGACAAGGCTTCTTTGTGGGGAGTCTCAAGATAGAGCTTCCCCTTGAAAGCAACATGATTCATGACAGTGACATCCCCATATTGTCAATCGGCTAATTTCTGGAACCCAGACAGGGCAGCCCTGAGTCTGGTATGTGCCACATTTTCAATGCATGATGCTGTACAAACCAGCCACAAAGATGGTACACATTTTGTGTCAAACTTAGTGACTAGTTTGCCATTTGATATCACCATAACTTGACCTAACATGTGCCATGTTGCGTATTTATGGTATGATTAACATGTTAGTTGCTCCATAAATTCAGTATCTGCCCGGGCCCTTAAAAGGAAGTTTCAGCTCCTGCCTCTTGAGAATTAGGGAGAATGGGAGATATTTAAAATTAATCTCAATCCCCTCCAACCCACAGTCCAGCACTGAATTCATCTTAATCAGGCACAGAGTTTTCCCAAATGAAGTTATATCTGTGTAAAACTGATGTAAGTGAGATGGATAAAGGTTCAAGTATGTTGTTTCCAGGATTGATTTTTCCACTTCATTTTATTTTCTGCTTAAGCACCTGGTGTAGCTCTTAACCGTTATCTTTGCGTTCCCACGGAGATTTTAGCATTGTCATTATAAAACTCTTGCATTGATTTAATTTACTCTTGCTATGGAAAATAATCTACAAAGACTATCAAGTAGAGATAAAACTAAGCCTGAAAGTCTTTTATGGGAAATCTCTAGTTCTGCACTCCAACAAAATTCCAAAAGAGTGTTGATGTACATATAGAGATCATTGGTCCTTTACAATCTACCATCTGAGTTCTCTTTCATAATTTGAGTTAGGCCCCTACTTCTGATTAGGCAATCCTACCTAGGAAGCTTCAGTTACCTCCTAGTTTTTCCATTTTCTTTTACTCTGAATTTGGTTTTTCTCTGAACACAGTGTCTTTGTTTGCATTATATACAAACTGTTATATGTGATTTGTCCTTATTTAGTACAGTTTATTGAAACATCCATTGCTCCTCACTTTATTAGCATTTTCTGATGTATTGTCTCCATATTTACATTTCTCATGTTTTACTAGGTCCAAATAAAGACTCTTTGTTTTTAGTTACAGTTAATAATGTGTTACATTGTTAATATGTAATACTGGCAAGTAAGTAATTGCAAAGATGTAACTAATTGGAACACATGATTTAGTGGAAAGTAAGCACCTGGATTTCTTAAGATACATTGCCAAGTTCTCATAATAATGTGGACATATTTCTTTTATAAAAGAGCAATGCTAAGTATTTTCATCAAGGAAAGAACAGCAAAAGTCTATATTCAGGCAACATTTGACTTGATTTAACCTTGTCATTTTTTTTTTTTTAGTACAGTATACTGCCTGACATGAAAAATGAGGTAAAAATTACCAATGACCAACAAGGAATTTAAATCTATCTTCATTCTTTTATTACACGGTTTCATTTAGGATTTTGGAGGAAGTCCTTTGTTTTTTGGTTTTAGGATTTTGGGGTTTTGTTTTGGATTTTACATATAAATCATATTTTTTCTTGTAAATACAGTTAGTTCAGAAATATTTTCCTTAAGATGGTTTAGATAAATGTGGATGAAAACTTACTGCCCACTCCCCTTTCAGTCAGCTGTGTTCATAGTGTAGTGACTGGTAGGCCTGTGCAAAGTGGCTAGTATTCACTTTGGATTCAGCTTCAGGCAATACAGGGACAGTGATTTAATTTGGAGATTCGACTGCATCTCCAAATCCAACAGGCCACATCCCCCACCTTCTCTCCCAGCCCTGTCAATGGCTGCCTTGCCCGGCTCCAGCATCCTGGCTCTTAACAAAAAAAAAAACCTGACACTCACCAGATGCTTCTAGGCAGGGGGAGGGGTGATCCCCACTGCCCCACACTGCATGGGGGGGCTCTGCCACTAGCCTCCATCCCCCGCCCACTCTGCCAGCCCTCCCCATGGCTGCCCCACCTGGCCCCAGCATCAGCTCTTTAATTAAAAAAAAAAGCCCCACACTCACTGGCTCCTGCCAGCAGGGGCGGGGTGATCCCTGCTGTACCGTACTGCCCTGTGCTGTGTAGGGGGCTCTACCATGAGCCCCCAGAAGCCCCAACGGCCACTGCAGTAACCGGTGAGTGCAGGGAGCTTCGAATCAATTTGGACCTTTTTATTGGTCTCCTGATTTGATTTGGATTCGGAGATTTGGCCTCCAAATTGGGCCAAATCTCCTTTGAATTGAATCAGCACCTGAAGCTTCACACAGCCCTAGTAACTGGAATTTTTCTGTTGCTTTACGTATCTTTAAACTTGTGCCAAAGTGTGTTGTGCTTAAGTGTTAATTACCAACTTGTCTTAGTCCCCAGTCTCATTTACATTTTTTTTTCATGTATTATCTCCACTAGGATGTTCCTATGTGCAGTTTTGGAAGAGCATTGGCCACTGTGTTCCAAACTAATGTTCATTTGCATGAATTTGTTATACTTGAACACATGGTCCTCATGACAGGCTGTCAAAAGGTTAGTCAGTCAGTTTAGTTCACTGCCTAGTTAAAAATTTCCATCTGATTAGCATTTAGTATTGCATTTTCTCAGTATGGTACCATCTGTATGAAGTAAATTATATAGGGGTCTGAGGTATGCATTAGTATGTATATATGCATAATAAAGTATGAATAACAGAGATGTATACATCCATATTACATTAAACAACAATTTCCTCACACCTCTCCAAATTAAAGTTGTAATGATACTTGCTCAAATTAAAGAACACCAGCATTAAGGCTGCTTGTACAGCCTTACTTGTGCATATTTGTGGGCATGCATTATCTCATGGTCTTTACTTATGTGGCACCTACTATTTTTTCAACATGACCCCATTTCATTCTGTGTACAGAGTGGATGCACAAGGGAGCTGAACTAGATTTGCAAGGACAACTGTATAATCTTGTATTCCAGAATATTTTAGTAACTCAGTTTGCAACCTGGATAACAGTCCTTCACATAAGTGTGTATATCTGCATGAACATGCATTTAAATCATAATATGTGCATAATAAGCTGATTGTAAGCCCTAGGACTGGACAGCCCTGGGTCTGGTTTGTGGGCTTTCATCTCCTTTCAGGGATGTTAAACCATGGAAATAGGGCTTAAAGTCACTGGCAGGGGAAGCCCTTCAGTCTACTTACTGCTGGGCAGCCCTGGCATGGTGAAGTTTGGGCACACAGATTTAAGTTCCCAGGTCTAGTTAGAGAACCAGAACTTCCCTGGGGACCAGTGTTTACTATTGGGTGATTGTCAGGCATCTGCCCCGAGAGCTCTTTGTGTGTGTGGATATGCCACCAGTTCAATTTGAGGTACTAGATGACTCAGCTATAAAAATGCTCTACATTCTTATGACTGTTTTGCCATTTTGTGGTGCCCTCATTTGGATGCTTGTTTAACACGCTTGACAAATATTGCTTCATTAACATGTTTCTTGTGTTCTGTTAGACTCTTATCTGTATCTTTTCTGAAACTTGGTAATCAAAACTGAACATGTAGTTGAGGTTGGCCTCACTGATGCTGAAGAGAATGGAAGAATCAGTTCTTTTGTTTTGCAAATGATTTATTAATAAAACTCAGCCCCTGCAACAATAGTTTAATTTTGGCTTATATTCAACTTATGATCAACTGTGATCCCCTGGTCCTTACTTGCTGTACTGTGACCTAGACAGTCATTCACCAGGCTGTATTTATACATACAATTTTCTTCTTATTTGGCAATCCCTCTCAGTCAAGGGTGATTGTCTTCCATGATTATCTTACCTGTATGTCTGAAGATGCCTGATGAGGACTATCCAGGATTGACACACTCAATGTTAAGCATCTTCCAGTGTAAGGCAACAATCTCATTTTCTTATATGCCTCAGTAAAGACATTGATGATTGCCTGAAGGTCTGATTCCTGATAAGCACACACTATAGCATTATCGGCATACTGGAACTCAATGATTGAGGTCAGGGTGGTCTTGGCTTTGGCTTGGAGTCAGCTGAAGTTAAACAGCTTACCATCCATTTGGTAGTTTAGCTCCAGTCTGACTGGCAGCTTGTTGATGGTCAGACGTAACATTGCAACAAGGAATATTGAGAAGAGTGTTGGAGTCATGATGCAGCCTTACTTAACTCTCATTTTAATCTCAAAGGGATCTGTGATAGATCCATTACTGACAACCAATACTCACATACCATCAATGACCAGGCAGAGAATGGTGACAAATTTTGATGGGCATCCATACTTCAGCAGGATCCTCCACAATGTATCTCGGCTGAAAGATTTTAAAGAGTTGAAAGATTTTGTAAGATCAAAGAAGGCCATGTAGAGAGACTTATCTTGTTCCTGACATTTTTCCTGCAGCTGGTGAGCTGTGAAGATCATGTTGTTTGTATTTCTTGATGTCCTGAACCCACACTGAGCTTCTGGGAGGAGGTCTGCAGCAAGTGGAAGGAAGAAATATGAGAACAACTGGGAGATCCAAAAGCTGATCGATCACAAGCACGAGACCTTTTGTATTTGGCAAAATGACACCAATTCCAAGCATAAGAAATTGAATCTCCAGTAAACCAAGGCAGAGTTCCAAAGGTGATGCATGATATTTAAAAGTTTAAAAGGGTCCGTCAACAGCAAAAAAGCCACAGTGAGGCTCTGGAGCGGTGAGAGACCCTCTGCTCCCCTGCTCCCCTGAAGCCCCTCAGAGACCCCCCCAGCAGCCGCAGAACACCACAACAACCCCCAGCACAGCCGGAGGTAAGTGGGACCCATGGTGGGAGAGGGTTAACCCCTTAGTGAGTGGGAGGAGGCGGCTGAGTGGAGCTGGGCTGGGTCTCACCCTGCCCAGGCCCCTACTTGGCCCAGCCCCCCAGGGAGAGAGAGAAGTAGCGAGGATACTCACCAGTCCCCCTCCAGTAGGGCAGGGACCCCCAAATCCTGGGCAGGGCTCCCCCTTGCCCAAGAGCAGCTTCCC
>NW_017728920.1:3757086-3758584 GCF_001723895.1 Crocodylus porosus | reverse complement strand
GACTGTGAGCAGGAGATCGACTCCTACTGCCAGGCCCTTCTCCTCCAGAAGCCAGAGAGTAGACCATAGTCTCCCTCCAGGACAAAGAAGGACTCTGGGACCTCCCACTATGTTCAGTCAGGAGCATGGACTAAGGTGGTCAAGGGCCCTAAGGCCCGTCACACCAAGGCTCCTGCCCAGCCAGAGCTTAGCAACAGGTACACACCTCTTGCAGCTCCACCAGAGCCTGCTGAGTTGCCAGCTCCCACAGGCAACACAGGCTCAACTGCAGCTATCACCCCTGCTCTCCACAAGACAAAATGTAAGGTGTTTGTTGAGGGAGACTCCATCCTGTAGGGGACTGAGGGGGTAATCTTTCACCCCGACTCCTTAGCCCGGGAAGTCTGCTGCTTCCCAGGGCACTGCATCTGGGACATTGTGGAGAGGATGCCTAAGCTCCTCTAGCCCACAGACCACTATCCCATACTCCTTATTCATGTGGGCACCAATGACATGGCTTGGAGTGCTCCCAGCCAGGTCATCAGGCACTAAAGGGATTTGGGAGCAGGGCTAAAGGGTCTAGGGGCACAGGTGGTGTTCTCTTCCATCCTCCCAGTCCCGGGGTATGGGCTGAGGAGGGAGAGGAGGATCCACATAGTTAACCAAAAACTGCGGCACTGGTGTCATAGGGAAGGCTTTGGCTTCCATGACCACAGCCTGCTCTTTGACGAGAGAGGCAGTGAGCTGCTGGGAAGAGATGGCCTCCACCTCTCTCCCCTGCGGAGGAGGCTCTTCTCAGCCAGACTGGCTGACCTCCTTCACCGGGCTTTAAACTAAGCCTGCTGAGGGACGGGAGGACTACCACCACTGCTGGCCCACTGAGCAAGCCTTGAAAAGCCAGCAGGCCCAGGCACTTAAGGGAGACCACCCCTGCCCCACCCCGGTACAATCTGTGGGCAAGGTAAGACCCTCCAAGGGGACACTTGCCCGCCTGTACACAAATGCCAGGAGCTTGGGGAATAAGCAGGAGGAGCTTATTCTCCTGCTTAATGCAAATAATTATGATGCCATAGGGATAACGGAGACCTGGTAGGACTCCACTTATGACTGGACCACGGGTATAGATGGCTATACCCTGTACAGGAGGGATCATGTAGATAAAAGGGGTGGAGGTGTAGCTCTCTACGTTAAGGAAAGCTATGCATCCCTGCAAGCTGATATTGGCGACCAAGGTGGATGACTGGAGACCCTCTGGGTTAAAATCTGTGGGGAACACGGCACAAGGGACACAATGGTGGCAGTCTACTACAGACCTCCCACACAAAATCCTGAGCTTGACCAGGAGTTCGCCAAGGAGCTGGCTGAGGCTGCATGCTCCAGGACCATGGTTGTCATGGGTGACTTCAATTACCCAGACATCTCATGGGAGGATCACTCAGCAAAATCCAAGCAGTTGCAAAGGTTCCTCTCATACGTGGATGACCTCTACTTGACTCAAGAAGTCTATGGGCCAATGAGG
>NW_017728920.1:3670755-3757075 GCF_001723895.1 Crocodylus porosus | reverse complement strand
TGTTCACCAGAGCGCCCCTAGGGATGATGAGGTTGAACGGTCATAAACTACTACAAGACCATTTCAGGCTGGACATAAGAAAGAATTTCTTTACTGTCCAAGCCCCCAAGGTCTGGAACAGCCTGCATTGGAGGTGGTTCCAGCACCTACATTGAACATCTTCAAGAGCAAATTGGATGCTCATCTTGCTGGGATTCTATGACCCCAGCTGACTTCCTGCCCTTTGGGTGGGCGGCTGGACTCAATGATCTCCTGAGGTCCCTTCCAGCCCTAATGTCTGTTAAATCTATGAAATCTGTATGAAGAACTAATGGTGAGAAGAGAAGACTAAGGATATTCAATATCTGTCTGATATGCATGAAGTGTGGCTTCTTCAGTGCCTTGAAAGCCTTCTATGGTATGAACACTCCAGGACAAACCCTCAAGACCTAAGGAAAGGGGAATCATCAATGCCTTTTGGAAGGAGCATTTTGAAGACTTTCTCAATCAAGACTTTGCTATTGACAGGAGTATTCTCAACTCCATCCTGCAACACCCAGTCAGAATCCCTCCAACCCTTGATGACATGAGGAAAGCCATCAAGCAGATGAAGAATAACTCATACAGCTTTAGTAGGGCTGTGCAAAATTTCACCTGGTGTTTCATTTTGAAGCTGTTTTGAGCTTGAAACAAAAGGCTTAGAAAGAGCTTTGAAATGAAACAAGGGCTCTTGAAACATTTTCTGTTTTGAAGTCACATGTTCTTGGCTTCAGTGCTGGTCCCAGCCAGCAGCAGCAGCCTCCTGTCATCCGGCAGGCAGATTAGGGGCCCACCCGCACCCCCAAGATGAGTCTGGCACAGCCTCCACAGCCCTCCCAGGGGTGTGGGTAAGCCCCTGATCTGCCTGCCAGATAAGAGGAGGCTGTTGCTGCTGGCTGGGGCCAGCAGCAGCACCGATCTTCCCAGCATGGGCTGTGCCAAGTGCCATTCCAGCCAGCAGCACCAGCCTTCTGTCATCCAGCAGGCAGATTGGAGGCTTGCCAACACCCCTGGGAGAGCTGCAGGGGCTTTGCTGGACTGCTCTGGGGGGTATGGGGCCCCAATCTGCCTCCTGGTTCTGCCGCCTGTGGCCAGCAACAGCCAGGGCCATCCACGGGGGAGGAGGTGAATCAGGATGACTGCCCCAAGCCCCATGTTTGGGGGGCTCCACTGAGCCAAGTGGAGTGGCCATGGCAACTTAGTGCTGTTAGCTGATGTGCCCCGGGCCCTGCACCATAGCCAACCCAAGGAGGGTGCAGGGCCTCAGGCAAATCAGCTCATGTGGGGGCATGCCGCCACCCCAATTCCCCCTGCCCTAGGTGTGAAGAAACCACCACCACCATTGGTGGCAGTGCCAGCAGTGGACGGGGGTAGTGAGCAGCTGGACTTGAAGCCAGCAGCAGTGGTGCAGAGTCACCACAGCCACTCCACCCAGCTCCGAGGGGGTCCCAAAGTGCAGGTCTCAGGGCAGTCACCCCAATTCACCCCTGCCCCCTCCAGGGACAGCCCTGGCTGTCACTGGCCCCAGGTGGCAGAATCAGCCTCCTGTGATCTGGCAGGAAAATTGGGGGCCTGCCCACATCCCTGGGAGGTCCATGGGGGCTGTGCCGGACTGCTCCTGGGGGTGTGGGTGGGCCCACAGGAGGCTGGTTTTGCCACCTGAGCCCAGCAGCAGCACCAATTTTCCCAGCACTGGGTGCAGAATAGCCTATGGTGAAATGTCAAACAGCAGCAAAAGAGTTTTGACTAAACAAAATGGAACTCGAAACAAAACACTGTTCCGTTGAAACAGAAGTCAAAGCAGAATGGCAATGTTTCACACAGCCCTAAATTTTAGGTCCTTATTAAATTTCATGTAATTTAATATTGAATAATTTCTCTAATTTATCAAAGTCCTTCTAAATCCTATTCCTACCCAAGAATGTCTTCCATTCCACCTAGTTTAGTGTCATCTGCAGATTTTATAACTGTAAATTCAGTCTCATTCTCCAAATCATTTATGCCAGTTCTAAACAGCACCATATTTCTGAAAGCATCTTGTGCCATAATGTGATATTAGATATTGCCTAGTGTATTGTATTGCCATTATTCTGAGACCTTGAGGGTTCTGCGGGGTAATACATAATGTTAGCACTGTTAGGTATGCAAACATGATTCTCAAGATAAACCCAGATATTTAAAATAGAAAAAGATACTTGTGGACTTTCTGAGCTAATTACAACAGCAAAAAATGTTCTTCATTTTTTGTCATCCAAAAAATAAAATCCCCAACCCCCCCAAAAAAATCAAAAAACAAAAAAACCCTGAGCTATCCATTTTGAGTGATGCCTCCAGTCTGTTCAGGGGTGCCTGGAATCTAAAAGGTTGAGAACCACTGCTCTACTAGAAACCAATCTATAGCTATATGTTTTTAATTCTATCATAGAATTAAAAAAACCCCCCTCAAATCAGTTGTGGATAAACTATGAAATAGGTCTCAAGAATTCCCTTCCCTCTGTTTTCATATGGGATTTGTATAGCACTAATTGTCTTGGTCTTTCACCAAATTGCTAGCCAGGTTTATTGAGCTTTTATGTTAACTGTTCCCCCATTGGTTATTGTGACAATGAGATTTATGTACAGTATTCCTTAAGCTTGCTGGGCCAAGACTCTTTGCAAATCATTTTTACCCGTAACTTTCTGTGACCTTTCTAAGCTCTCAAATGACTTGGAGGAATTGCAGTTCTAACAAGTCACAATGCTCCTTGCAGTAAGACTCTTTCCTTCTGGCTATATGTTGGTAGGCATGCCTGAGTTTTGTGCTACCATCAAATACTTTTATTGCTGTATTTGATTCTTTCTGCTGTATGTCAGAGTTCTGCTTACTTTGTGGCCGCTAATGATGCATCAGCTTGAGGTTTATGCTGCATACATTTTTCTTGTAAACGCTTTGCTGAATCTCTCTTTTGCTACTTACTTCTGAGTATAAGCTTCAGTTGCTTTTCGATTGACCACTCTCTCTTCAACTGGTCTCTTTCAGTTCATTTTTTTTCTTCTAGCTTATTTCCTCATTTTAGTCCTAATCAGTATTGTATGGTAATTTAGGTTAACTGAAAGCAGACAAACGTATTGGTTAATAACAGATGTAAATAGTTCAAAGGAACTGAAACAAAACTTTTAAATCTTATCCAGTGAAACAGCTTTTAAAAGGAATTTAATATAAAATTTAACAACAGTTTGTAGTGAAGTTTGAACACTCCAAAATACCAGTCGTCTTGTATACCCTATTACTAGTCCCACTGATTTTTTTTCTGAGGGCTAACGTGTGAAGTCAAATAAATAGTTGATAAGTGCAAAGAATTCCTGTGGGTGCTGCAGAAGATGATGTTCCTGAAAAGCAGACATCCCATGGAAGATTCTGCACATCTTTGCCTGTAAGAGACTATAGTTTTCACTTGTCTTAATTGTATATAGCTTCCCTTGCTAAACGTGTTAGCTGCTACATTTAACAAGTTGTGTTCTCACTCTTTTTCCCTTGTTATAAATACTGAGGCTCTTCAAGCCCATATTGAGAGTATGGTATTATCCAACATCCAAAGAAGTGCTCAGGCTTCTCACTGTCCATATCGATATGAATGGCCTGTTAAACAAATGGCTATGCCTCAGCCTTTTTCCTGGCAGTCACCACTGTGAAAGGATTGTTCAAGTACTCACATAAATCTGCTTCATGTTCTTTTCTCCGTAAGTGCTAATAGCAGAAACTATCTCTAATGGAATAGATTCCCACTAGTTAACAACAGTGGGTTTTTTGTTTTTTAAATAACATTTGGGTATTGAAAACACCTAGTACTAGCTTCAGGGAACGACAGCCCAAACTCATTCAGCAGACTATGTAGTGCTGTCTAAAAATAACTATGCTTTACTCAAGACTGGTAGTGTTAAATTCATATGGTGATGTGCTTGCAGCAACATTTATTTGCTTTGACAATTCCTTAAAACAAAAATAGGTTACATTTCTAGATCTTGCAGTCTTCCATATAGACAATGCACTTACGAAGGAAACAAGAGGACTTGAATTCAGTATGGCTGCTTGCAGATATTTTAAAACAAACAACCTCCCACCCCCATGCTTTACTAGAAGAAGCAGTGTGTTATTTTGACCTGGCTCTACAGCATCTGTATAGGTTGGGTGCTTCAGCAGGGCTTTTTGGCATTTTTAGCTAAAGCTGATTCAGTGTGTTCAAGGCTTTGCTGAGGGTTCAGTAGGAAAGCATGTGGCTGAGACTCTGAGACCTGAATGTTTAAAATGGACCATTGTATTTCTTTGCATTTCAAGCTGTAATTGAATGCCCAAGTATATTTTAAATGACTCGAAGGTGCTTAGCTATACAAATCGTATTTCATGGTGTTACTTGGTGCAAGTGATAGTATGTAACTTTATCCCTATTAAATATTAATAAGTATTAGATACATGCTCTTGGCATAATTCCTTGATTCACCTGAGTTTATTGAAAACATAATCATGGTTTTAGTTTGATCTCTTTGAAGTGTGAGTCTGAACAACCCAAGTTCTTAAAGTGAAAATTAGCCAGTCTAGCCATAGTTAACATGGTTTTAGGCTGGAAATCTGTGAAATAGAAGATTTTTTAAATGATTACTGTGTACAACCATGCTAAATTGTCCTATGACTCATGTTAAGATTGCCAAATGAGCTTTGCCCAGACAGTTTCACAGGGTAGTATTGAAAAATGGATGGAATCATAAGTATAGGAAAATAAATGAAATTTTTATATAATTTTAGGTGCAGTTCACTTGCTGATAGGAATTAATATGGCAGAAATTCTAGATTAAGAGACTATGCAAGAAACTAATTTCATTATTTATAAGTGCTGCAAGAGAAAAGCATGCTGTTTTCCATAAAACTTGTCTTAGGAGTTGTAGTTGGTAGGATCATAGAGATAGTTAGCGTATCTCAATAATAAATGTGTCAAAATATGAAAATCATTCATTCCCTTACATAGTAGGTGAGAAATCTTTTTGCATCTGCACATTTGTTCTTGGTTCTGCTCTGTTGATTTCCTATTTCTTCATGTGACCTTCTGATGTAAGGGGGAAGCAAAGATTAAAACCAAGCCAGGTTGAGAAATAATTGCATTTACATATATGACCAACAATCTTGTTGTTATACAACAGAGTGAACTGCTATTTGTGTTATTTAGGTGGTCTGGTATAGATGTATGTTATGGCTCTCTCAACTTTAATATTACTATCCATTTATCAGGTGCATACGACATGAAATTACCCATACTTCACACCAGTGTGCTTGCTCCAGTTTTCTTGAAAAATAAAATGTGAACAGTTTTACTTTTCTGTAGAAATACCCCTTTGGAAATTATACCACCCTTAGCTGGTGAAAGAATTACAATAACTTTAGCTCTGGACACTCTTGCCTGTTTATGATTCCATCTAAAAGCTATAACTATCTGATTTAATGAAATGATAAAACTTTCAGATAATGTGTATAGGAAACCATGTCTTACTAACTGTAGTATGTTTTATTTTATATTTTCCTTCTTCTGCTTCCCTCTACACATGCCCACTCTCTCATAACACCATAATGTTCAAGCCATTTATATGGTAGTTCATCATGGGAAAATCTTATCCTGTTGTTTATAGGACGAGCATCATCCAACTAACTTCCTATCCTATTGTTGTAAAACTGCCAAAACACTTTGGTGATTGGTAAATGGATATTCAGTTCAAAAGTTGTGTATTAGGAAGTTAGAAAATTGGTTCCTAATAAAGCTGATGAATTTCACTGTACTCTTGGACAGATAAATATTATGGATGTTGCTTTTTTATTTTAAGTTGTTTGTTCTCTTCATGGTATAGCATGTTGGATCAAAAGAAATATTAAAAAAACCCCTAATTTCCTGTTTTAATTTCACAATATTTTTAAAATAACTACACACCAAAGGAGAAATGTTATTGGTCTCTATAGTTCCTGTAAGGTATTAAAAACTAACTTAAATTGAAAAATAAGTGAGACACTTAAGAAATACTAGGTGATCACTTTCCTTTCTTTGCTATGTAACAGTAACATTTTGGGAGACTTACTACACATGAAAAATTTTATTTTGCTATATATGATATCTACTTATTAGCATCTCTCCTCACAGACTCAAGGGAAGAAAATATTGATTTTTTTAGACTACTTTATAATCTTACTAAAATACTTTTGCTATTTCAAATCAAAAACATTTTACAGCATTTTTATGAAGAAATTAATATGGAGCCATCTTTATACCTCACAAAGAAGAAATAAAGAATATCTTAAAAAAGATTATCTTCCCTTGTAAATTCACCCTGAATGGCTATGAATGAATGAAATAAATATGCAAAGCATCTTCACTTTCACTAGAAATTATGAGCTTAGTTCTACTTTTCTGAGATACAGCAACAGCTCAAATAGAAGTGGTGAAAATTTGAGTCAAGGTTTTGCCTCATCTTATGTGCCCAGACATACTTTGGTATGGAGTGAATTATGCTACTTGGGGCAAAATAACCCTGCTCCTAGATCTGCAGGCAAGGGGAGCTAGAGCCCAGGGCCAGCACCTGTACTGTCCCCAGCAGTATAAAAAGCCACCCTGGCAAGTAGCTCAGGGCTACTCGCTCTCAGGAGCTTCTGGGACCCAGCCAAATGGTACCTGGCGACACTACCCCTTGTGCCAGCTTGACTGCTGAAGCAGCCCTGAGAGCTCCCTGCACCCGCTACCCACCGCAGCAGTCTGGCAGTGGGGGCTGCTGCCTGGCTGTGACCTGCTGTGCACCTGCCAGACCCAGATGGGGACTGCAGAGCCAGTAGAGGCATCTGCCCCTCTGGGCCACCTGCCAGTGGGCTGTGACTGCAGAGTTGGCCTTTATGCGGCACTACTGCCATGTGTGCTGCCTGCATGGCCATCTGGGTAGCTATTGCCTGGAAAATGTTCCCAGTGTGGTGGCCTGTTTTGAATTGTCAAAGCATGTCCTCCTGGCCCCAATTGGCCAGGAGGTCAGCCACCTCCAGCTGGGTCCATGATGCCAGCTCTGAGCAGGCGAGGTCCTGCCACTGGCCTCCCTAGTAGGAATTGTGTTGTTCCCTCCTATTGAAAAACAGGAAAATCCCCAATTAAAAAAAAAAAATTCCAAAGTCACTCTGTAAAATACCTCAAAATTCATTTACTCCACAATTAAAACCAAAGACCACTATATACATATATATGTGTGTGTGTGTGTATACACGTATATATAAAATAATGGGAGAGAATGAGAGACTGTGATCATTTGGGCAATGTTTTATTGATATGTGTTAAACCAATTTAGAAACATAGCAGTATCTATCATCATAAGGTGAATTCTAAATACCTATATGTTTTGCTGCCCCCCACAGGGGCCACAGCCCCCTGCACAGGGGTCAAATGGCCCCCTCAGGGGCTACCACCCTCTCTGCAGGGCCCACATGCTCCACCCCCACTTGCTCCCTCAGCTCCCCCCATGGCTGCCCCAACCCACCCCAGCCTCTGGAACTTAAAAAACAAAACAAAAAAACTATTCTCCAGCACTAGCATGGCCTGGGGAGGCTCTGGGGCCTCCTGGTAGAGCCCCCCACCATGCAGTGAGGGGCAGCAGGATGTCACCTGGCTCTGTGCTGTGCAGGGGCAGGGCAGTGACCCCCATGGCAGCTGCTACTGCTGGTGAGTGGGGGAGGGGTTGGGTTTTTTTACTTGCTAGGATGCAGAGACCAGGCAGGGCAGTGATACGGGGCCTGGGGGAGTTGGGGCCAGGTGGGGCAGTGATTGGTGGGGCTTGGGGGGAAGTGTGGGATGGTGCCAGGCAGGGCAGCCATGGGGGGCTGAGGGAGTAGGCAGGGCCAGTGGGGTGCCCACCCATGGTCTCCTACCCCCTCCTCCAGCACCCCCCTCACACCTTACCTGCTGCAGTAGAGCCTGGGTCAAGCTCCCGCGGCTGTCACGCTGTGTGCCCTGTACAGGCAGGCAGCGTGCTTCAGCATCAGGGTGAGGACCAGCCATAGAGATACTCTGGCTGCTACCAGAGCATCTCTGTGGAGGACCCAGCCTCTGGTTGCCTCAGGGCATGGTCCCAGACCTGCCTTTTTTCTCTGCACTTATTTTTGACCCCTGGACATCTAGGGGTCTAATTTTGCCCCTGCAGTGCAAATCTGCAGTGTGGGGAACATTTTTTCATTCCTGCACATGCCTCTTGCAGCATCTGAAAGGGCTTTGAAACACTGCATGCTTGTCTGGATGCACCTAGTCTATGTAACAGACAACTGGCAAAATAAATGTTCACGAGAGAACTTAACTGAAGTGGACAGTGTTTGTATCAATGAAGATTATGAACTCTGATCTTCTTTGGATTATTGTTCTTAGGTTATTACTTCCATGAACATTAGAAATACTCGAGGAATTAAAGTTACTTTACAATTTAGGAGCTAAGCTGTGTTGATGTCATAATTCAGAGACTGAAATTCAAGATTTCTCCTACATATTATTTGGGAAAGGGTCAAATCACATTGTAGGGGAGGACGGCTGGGGGATGTGCGGCATTCTTCACTCCTGGTAACTGCAACAGAAGCTGAAGCCACCTGCTTCTCAGGAAGTGCTTTTGCATTACATAGAATCAGACCCTAGGGGAACTGTTCATGATCGTTATAAAGGGAAAAACAGTACTCATACTGAAACAAGCGGGGGTAAACTCTATAATGAGAAATGGTTCCATATGAAAGATTCCTTATTTTCTCAGTTGCATATGATTTTCCATGCCCTTGTCTTTTTTTTTCAATAAACTTACTTATTCTTCAGAGAAATTGGCTTTCTTGAGCGATGTGTAAGTTTTAGAAAAAATATATCAGGCTTTGTTTTTAGTGAGTAGTCAGTTTGCTGAAAAAAATGAGTGTTTTGACTTTCTATTTATACTTTGCTGTTTTACCTGTGTCAACCAAGCTTGTTTTTTTTGAAGAAAAAAAATACCTTTGTAGGCTTTTGGTATACAAAATTAACAGGATGAATACCCTTCCCTTTGTTTTGCAAAAATCTATAAAGGAAACCTAAAACTGGTGTGAATGGCTGGACTGGGGTTTCTTCACTTGTTTTTCTTCAAAAATGTCAGTAATTTCTAGATTTGTTTCTTTCTCTCTTTCAGAAGATTTTTTTTTGTTAGCTAGATGTATTCATTTAGAAGTTTTTGCTTGTCTATTAAACAATAGGTTCAGCTACTGACACCAATCCTAGAAAACTTTTGTGTTAGTAACATTATGCATTTGAAGAGTCTAATTGTCCTATTGAGTTCAAGGAAAAGTTACATATACATACAAATGTTTCCAGGATTGGGTCTACCCATGGCCCACAATGTTACAGTTAAAATGTTTATTAAGCAGAGTAAAGTTTTTAAAAAACCACCTTCCCCTCAACTTTTAAGCAGTTTGAATATAGCTCATTTCTAATTTAGTATGGACATCATGCAAAGTCCTTTCAAGTTAGCTGTCTTCAGTGGGGAATTGGGATATTTTGTTTTTTCTCATCTTAATAAATCTAATATTTTTGCAGTTGTCCATAGTCTGCAAGAGTAGGCAACATCTGAATTCTAATTTAAGAAATAAGGCGAATATAACCCCTGTGCTTTAGCTATATGTATCCTTTGATGGTGCTATGACATGGTGAGTACAGGTCACCATTATAATAAACCTGCCAAACCCACAGCCATGGGTCTGCAAGGCCTCAGTGGCAGAGCTGGCAGAAGAAGATGTTAGAATCTAACCAGCTCCAAAGTCAGGTGAAGGCTGCAGTGGAATGAGATCCCGAGTTGTCTTGGTCTCCTTGCCATTGGGTCAAGGCTCTGTCAAAAGCCATGTGAAAGCTGATGTGCAGCAGCTTCTCCACAATAAAAGAAGTCATGCACAGGCCACTTCAATAAAAATGGCAGCCACCCCCCTCTTCCCACAATGCCCCTGATTGAGCCACCTGGGCTCTGATTGTCTCATGACCTGGTCTGGCCAGGGCTCCATTCACCTCAGTCCCTGCCTCTGTATGTGACCCACTCCTTCCCTCACCACCAGGGCCTGCTGGGAGGTTGGGGGAGGGACATGTATGCACATGCATGCTTTCAGCCCCCCAAATTCTAATATAAAGGGGTACATAAGCTGAAACTTTGAGACAGGAGGGGTACACTTGTTAAAAAAGGTTAAAAAACCCCGGACTATGTAATAGTCTGTGCCCAGGATTTCCAGGATGTCCGCATCACCTGAGCTGTACCAGAAGCTGATGATTGCTGGACTGATCACTGGCTCATCCTCTCAGTTATGTCACTCAAACTAGCTCCCAAATGATGGCTGCAGAAGAAGCAATGCTGATGGAAGATCAACATTTGAAGGACTCAAGGACCCAAGCAAGTGAGACCTCTTCCACCAGTGCTTCAATAAAGCCTGGTGAATTCCAATCAACAGCAATGGGTGAATGTCGGCAGCATCCAGAGTTCCCTCAGTGCCTGTGAAGAGACTCTTGGATTGCTAGGTAACATCGAAACTGGTTTGATGAGAATGACTAGGAAATCCAAGAGTTTATTAATTACAAGCACAAGGTCTTTTTGTGCTTGGCAAGACAGCACCCACTCCAAGCAAAAGAAATTGAATCTCCAAGAAGCCAAGGAAAAGGTTCAAAGGAGGATGCACAATATGAAGAACAAATGGTGGGAAGACAAGGCTAAGTATGTGCAGTTTCTTCAGTGCCACCAAATCCTTCTGTGGTCTGAGCACTCGGGGACTAACCCCCTTGAGAACTAAGGATAGAGAAGATCGAAGAAAGGGGAGCCATAAGTGCCTCTTGGAAGGAGCATTTTGAAGACATTCTCAATCAAGACTCTGCTATTGACAAGTGTTCTCAACTCCATCCTGCAGCACCCAGTCAGAATCCCTCCAACCCTTGATGAGATGAGGAAAGCCATCAAGCAGATGAAGAATGAGGCATATGGAGTGGATGGAATCCCTGCTGAGGTCTTCCAACAGGGAGGAGAGGAGCTCACATCACAGCACCATGCCCTCATCTTAAGGATCTGGAATGATGAGGAAATCCCAGACAATCTCAGGGATTCCATGATTGTGACAATCTTCAGTAAAGGAGACAAGTCTGACTGAGGAAACTACAGAGGGATCACTTTGCTGTTCACTATAGGAAAGATCATTGCAAGAATCCTCCTGAACCATCTCCTTCCACTTGCTGAAGAGTTCTCCTGGAATCTCAGGGTGGGTTCAGGGCATCAATAGGCAGAACTGACATGATATTTACAGCTCACCAGCTTCAGGAGAAATCCCAAGAACAGTATAAGCCTCTCTACATAGCCTTCTTTGACCTCACAAAAGCTTTCAGCTCTATTAGCTGAGAAGTGTTGTGGAGGATCCTTCTGAAATATGGATACCCACAAAAATTTGTCATCATTCTCTGCCTGCTCATTGATCGTATGTGAGCAGTGGTTCTCAGTAATGGATCTATCACAGATCCTTATGAGGTTAAAATGGGAGTTAAGCAAGGCTGTGTCATCTCTCCAACACTCTTCTCAGTATCCCTTGCAACAATGCTACATCTGACCACCAACAAGCTTCCAGCTAGAGTAGAGCTAAACTACCAAATGTATGGTATGCTGTTTAATCTCAGTTGACACTAAGCCAAAGCCAAGGACTCCCCAGTCTCAATCATTGAGTTCTAGTATACTGATGATGCTATAGCATGTCCTTATCAGGAAGCATACCTTCAGACAATCATAAATGCCTTTTACTTTCCATACCTTGGAAGCCATCTCTTGCAGAAGGCTGACCTCAAAGAAATCCAACATCACCTCGAATGTGCAAGTAAAGTCTTTAGATGCCTGAAGAAATGGGTGTTTGAAAATCATGACATCAGATCTGAAACCAAGCTTACAGTTAATCAAGTAGTCATGATCCCTACCTTACTGTACAGAGCTGAGACATGGGCAATCTACAGGAGACATCTAGAGTTGCTGGAGAAGTACCATCAATGCTGCTTGCAGAAGATTATCCAAATCCAGTGGGAAGACAGATGCACCAGCTTTAGCATCCTCCTGCAAGCAAACACCATGAGTACTGAGGTGATGATTATCTAACATGAAGTTAGTTGGGCCAGCCTTGTTATCTGGATGTCTGACTTTAAACTCCCAAAGCAAGTTTCACTCTCTCAGCTCAGCCAAAGTGTATGCTCAAGAACAGAGCATAGGGCAGAGAAAATTCTTCGGGGACATCCTCAAGGCCACCTTAAAATGCAACACTGATATCAACTCATGGGAGACTATTGCCCAGGGCCTCCCTAAATCAAAGAATCTATTGCAAGGATCTTAGTGCTTTGAAACGTCACAACAACAACAGGAGATGGAAAAGTGGGAGTGGCAGAAACAGAGTGTTGCAGACCAATTCAAGTATCCAGCACCACCCACCTTGCATAAACACATGTCTGAGTTGTAGTAGAGTCTGTCAATCCCAGATAGGCCTCACCAGCCATCTTTAAACACATAGATAAGACAAACATGGAAGACGGTCATCCTCCACTGCAGGGGATTGCCAAAGATCTCCTGTCATAGCAGGCAAAGCAATGGAAAAAATACTATTTTTCCTAAAAAAAAGTAAATTTCTTTACATTAGCTTGTATATCAAAAGATGGGAGGGAGAAAAGACTTTTGTCTCCAAGGGTACCTATACATAAGCCAGAGGGCTGCTCTGATGCATTGTAAGTACAGCACTTTGGAACAGACTTCATTAATTGAGTTTGTTGGAGAATTGTAATTACCATGTTCCATCCAGCTTCCATGTCTCATGGTTTCTGCATCCCCCACATCAAAATGGTGGTGGGGGCACTTTTAATTAAAGCTTGTTCAATGAGCTATAGATAAACCACCGCCACATCATTTTGAAGCATGAGGATGCTGATACATGAGGTGTTCCAGGTGCTTTAAAGATGCTTTCAGAGCAGCTCTAATTTAAAGCTCCCCCTTCTTCCCCCCAAAATGCCCCCAAATTTCCTGGAATGATAAAAGGATGGAAAAAAAATACTGAAGGAGGACCTTCCTCCTTTTGAATAGGATCTGGTTAGGAATCCAGTTGTATTAGGAGATACAGATGGTTAGTGCTCTTGATTAGTAGAGTTGGAGGAGACTATTATTCTTGTTTCTTGAGGGTTCCTGGAAGATGTGCATTTGAAGGCACAATATGATCTGATACTAGGGCTGTGTGAAATGGACCCTATTCCATTCAGATTCAGCCCAAATTAGTGACAGTGATTTGATCCATTGATTCATACCACTGTCTCTGATTCAATTTGGCTGAATCCGAATTTGAAGATTTGATGGTGATTCAGTGAATCAGCAGTTCAGATGCAGGCAAAGCTTTAAAAGTTGTTTTTTTCCCTACCTACCTTGAGCTACCAGGTGTGGCTCATGAATGCTGCAGTGTTAGGGCGGATGTAGTGTCCAACAGGAGCATGGGGGGGCCCTGCTGCACGCTTTGCAGCAAACCTGGAAGTGGACCAGAAGTATTTCTGGTCCACTTCCAGGTCTACCAGAGAGTACCCTAACTGCCCCCCACCCCGTACTTCCCCAGCTCAGTGATCAGCTGTGGGGGATCCAGGTGACCCCCCCACACCCAGTAGCTGGCACCAGTCGCTGAGCCAGGCGGGGAGGCTGGGGGCCCCCATTGCGGTCCCTGGTGCACCAGGAAGTGGACTGGAAGTGCTTCTGGTCTACTTCCAGGTCAGCTGCCAAGCACACTGGGAAGCCCGCGCCACCCCGTGCTTCTGTGGGACACTGCATCTGCCCCAGCATTGCAGCATTCAGAGTCCCTGCTACCTAGAGGCATGTAGAAAAAGCATTTAAAGCTGTGCCTATGTTTTGACTTGCTGAATCTGTCAGAATGTCTCTGAATTGATTCAGAGGATACTGAATCGATCCAGAAAGATTAAAGGGTTTTCTGATTTGATTTGGATTCAGAGATTCAGCCACCAGATTGGGCCAAATCTCTGCCAAATCAAATCAGGGACCAAAACTTTGTACAGCCCTACAGGATACCCACATCTGCGCTTCCTGCCATACCATATATGCATGGCAGAGGGTGTGATTGTGGGATCCAGCATCTGATCCCATCGTACATTATTGCTGGTGTAGGGGAAGCCCAGGATTATGATACCAGGATTCCCCTATACTAGCAAGCTCCTGTGGCTGGGAGTCATCAGATGATGAGCTGGGAGCCACAGCCTGACCACACATTTAATTAATGGCATGATGGCAACCAACCACAAAGTTTATTACACACTTTGCCCAATAATTTTGCAGCTTATTCCTTGTTTTATCCTGCCATTAATTGCATTAACATGTGGTTGGGTAACAACTTATGCGTAATTGGTTAATCACATCTTAAATAAGATGCGTGCCAGGGCCCTAGAGTAATAAATTTATAGGTTAGAAACCCTCCAAGATGGGTGGAAGTCTTGGAGGAATACAGAATGTAAGAAGGCTTGATCTGTGAAGTACTAATATTGCCACTAGATTTGACAGTGCAGCAAACAAGGATGAGGGAGCAGGCATTCATAGAGGTTTAGCAAGCAGTTTGAATAGGGACTAAGGAACATCAGTTGGCGAGATTTTTTTTTTATTGCTTATCAAAAAAATATCAGCAATACATTCAGCTGTTTGTCAAGAAAAGGTATCTGAGGGAAGGAAACTATCTGCATAAAAACAGCTGCTCTGAGAACTCATTTAGTCAATAACCATGGAAGAGCATGAGAAAAACATTTGCACAGTGGCCAGAAGAACTTAGTCATTAGTAAATCAAAGTGTGAGGAGATGTCAAAAATGAAAACAGCAATATATCACAGAGTGCACGTACCAGCAGACTTACTGGTGAGTGGCATAAACTCTATTATCCTTTACCAGCTGCACTTACTAGAACCTGTTGTGTTGTGGAATTTATTATAAATGAAGTTACTGTAACTGATAATGCTATTGACATTATCACAGGGTTTGATTTTGACTTTAAGTGCAGCTCTGAGCAAAGGGTGGTGTGTAAAATTTGGCAGTAGCTCCAGGAGGCAGTGTGATTCTCTCACTTCTGAGTTACTTTTCCTTCCCTGCTTATTTCTGCAGAGTTGTTGTTTGCTCATAGCTTAATTTAACATTCAGCCTAGTGAGACACAAGGCAGACATGATAAGAATTGGTGATTTAAAAAAGATATCTAGGTTTTTGGTTTTGTGGCAATAGAAGGAAAACAGTTCTGTCCACCCCACTTACATTTTAACCTTGTTGCTTCTCTATGGGCTTCCTCAAGTGTAGTCCCCTGGGGCACTATATTACCTCTTACTGGGTTTTTTTTCCACAACCTTCTTGATACTTCAACCTGACCTGAATTAAAGGCTTTCTGAAGCCCTGTCTACTTCCTACTGGCTGCCCAAGCTGTTTCAGGTTGCTTTCATCTGCAGATTTTCCCTGGAACCCATTTCTCTTCTGCCACTTGCTGCTCTCCCAAATGGAGGGTTTCACCCAGGTCCTCCTCATCCAGTCACAGCAAGATGCCCTTTTCTGTGATACTCTTCTTTCTTATTTTATCTTTCCTTGCCCATTGGCTTCTCCAGGTCCTGTTAGCTGCCGTCCCTTGTAAAGTTGTACCGCTTCTCCAAACACTTTTTCATCTACAAGTCAGGATATCGTGTGTTCAGTGTTCTCAAAAACATACTTTAATTTATTCAAGTTATATATATTCAATAGATAGCTATATAGTTACATAAATACATATACGCTGGGGAGAAAAAGTGATGAGGAAGATATGCTTTAATGAAGGAGATCTTTAGAGAGCCCCCCACTCGAGCTCAGGGACCATGGATGTATTTGTTGTCAACAGAGATCCTTTTGCCATCCCATTTACATACCCATGCACAGCTAATCAAAATGTCCCTGCACTGTTCACATCTTTTCTTGGAAAAGGTGTTATACATTTGCTTTTTTATACCAAATGAGCCAGTATATATGAAGGCTATTCACTGCTCCCTCTGATCTTCTGGATTGCATGGTAAACTCTGAGTCAACAGTGCTCTCATAAATTAAACATGAAAGAAAATATTATTGGTCCTTATGGTTTGTGAATGGTATTTTACCAAATCATTTCAAAATTATGTGAAACTGGGTAAAACTTTCTATTGGTGATAGTTGTTTTCACATATTTTAAATTTCAGCGCAAAATATAAAAATTTGTTATTAAAAAAACAGATCTTTTTTCTGTGGTGGAATGCCAGGCTAGTAATTCTGGCACCGCCTGGGGAGCCGCGGGCTTTACGGAGCGGGCGAGTGCGCGGCTTGTGGGGTGGGATTGGAGGTAGCTTTATGACCGACTTCAAGGTTTGCCGAGTTGGTGCAAGTAGACGACTTAGAGTAAGTTGTTAGTTTGCTATAATAAATTTGTAGGATATCTGTTGGTTCACGGGGTTCTGGAGTAAGCCCTTGCATTCTAACCCGATGGGCTAGGTGCGGCTGCCAACTCCTTAAGTCCCAGAACTGGTCAACAGCTCATGAACAGGATGATAGATAACAAAACTGTAACGTGGTGAATCGCTGTCGATTGTCAGATTTTCGAGGCCTTAGTTTTCGCTGGGATATGCCCAGACGGGGAGGCTGAGGACTGGCTACAGGGTGATCAAGCCTGAAGGGTCGTTCAGTCGTCGTCTCTGCTACCTCTTGCCTCTATGCCTTTTTATAGATGTTGGTTGGACTGCCTCTGTGACACTAACTATGATATAAGCTAAGCATACAGGGATAAGATAGTTTTCTTTTACATAATAGTTACTAGGTAGATTTTCTACATGTTTCATTTCTGCAGGAATGACACTTATAGATAAGAAATGAAACTTACAAAATGCACATGTGCAGCTTAATACAAGTGTGGGAAAATATGAAGCTTTCATTTTGATTAGAAGCCAAAACTACAAGGTTACATAAATGTGAGAGTGCCGTGCAGCAGTTATACAGAAATAAAATAAGACATTTACATTTTCCAGCTGAGCATTTGGATAAAATAGTACTAAGGAATAAATCAAAATAGATTTCAATCTAAATTATTAGAAGGGACTTAAATCATTTTTAGTCTTTTTGTATAGAGATTGTAAGTTTATTTAAATATATTTCTTGGTGTTCACTCTGTCAGTAAGATATCTTTGTAGAACATCTTAACTTGTCAAAAACAGGATTATTGTCAGTATGATTATTCCCTGAACTATGGCCAGTTTTTAACTAGAGTTTGCATCTATCAGTTAATGTTTTGCTTGGTGTTTACATTTGGCTTGACATTTTTAAAATTACTTTCATGTCCATAAAGAACTGATTGAAAGAAATATACTTGCTTGGGTTTTTAGTTTCAATTTTGTCTTTTGGGGCATACACAAATCAAGAGACATGTACCAGAGTCACACTGTATGTGGTAAGGACAGAAAAAGTGTCTCATGAGATGTCTTATAGGCTCCATAATGAGTGTTCTATATCTCTACAGTCCCCCAAAATACAACTCCTGTATTGCCTTTTTGCCTTAATCTTATATCTTGTGGGAATTAGGCCTCTGCACTCTCTGCAAAGAAAGTTGTGTGTACTATATAACCCTGATTTAGCAACATGCTTATGCATATGTAAAATTTTCAGCACGTGGATAGTTTCATTAATTTGGAAACACACTTCAGTGACTTACTGAATCAGGGCATATATACATTTTGCAAGGATAAGTCCAAGTCCATAAAAACAGGATACTATTTCCTTCACATATAATGTTCCTTTCTGCTCTGGCTTCCTATAGTATCTGATCCCAAGCTCTTTTGTATCTGATATTACACTGTTAGGCTGGTTCCAGATGTGCAGGCACGTGTGGTTTGTGGTGCTGCAGACCTCTTGGTGGCACCACAACCTGCACATCTGGCATGCTAAACCATGCCCTCCCTCCCCCAACTGCAAATTTACAGCATGGGGGTAAAAATTGCTACTAGGAGATCCTGGTAGCAAAAAAAAAATGCTGTGAAAAAAATTTATGGCCACAAGTGTGTGTGCTGGCAGACACAGAGGCTTGGTCCTCCTGGGAGACACTCTGGTTGCCAGCCAGAGCATCTCCTCTCCTCTGGTTCTGCCCTGGCTCCTCCAGCACACCAGGGGAAACAGGAGCTTCCCCAAAGCGGGGCATTTTGCCCTGCACCAAAACCCATGTGCAAGGTCATGCCAAACAGCAAAAAGCAACAGCAGAAATTTGTGCTGCTCTTTCTTTTACCACTGCAAGCACACACCCCTGCATGTGGAGACAACCTACAGTAGGGAGCAGAAGAAAAGTACTTTCCTACCCCACAAAAGAAGGGCTGAGAGGAAACTCTGAGGGGTATTTCTCTGTTTTTCTTCCTCTCATATTCCAGGGTTTATCAATGAGGGAAAAGCTGTGTTCTGGCCATATGCTTGGATGGCATAAAGCAGCTGCTCCAAAGAAATAGCAAATTTAACTACATGAACATTAGTTAATCTAAACTGGTATGGAAGCATAGGCCTGGGTAAAGAGTCTGAACAAAAGCCTTGTATTTGAACATTCTTAGTCATAAAGAAATGGCCTAAATCTGAACATAGATAAGAATGTTGCAAGTTACCCTTATCTTTGCTATGAACTAAACTAATTCTAACCACCTTTGGTATCTTAAATCTAGATCATGATCTAGATATTGTAGCTCAAGGGAACTTCTAATGGACCGAGGGGAGTGTCACAAATGTGCTTTTTCTATGCCAATGCACTGTACTTATTTGTAGGAATCAATTAAGCCAAAAATGAAATGTATTAGTTTTGTGTTTCACAGTGTGGAGTCTCCAACCTTATCTGTTAGAACATACCTGCTTTTCTATCATATGTAATAAAATGAAATCTGATGCTCCTCTCTACTTTGTAGGAGTAACTGCATTGTTTCTACCGATACTTTATCTAAGCAGTTTTATATATATTTAGCTATTTGAGAAGGAGGAGGATTCCACTTTTTTTTTCAGTGAAGATTCATTGCTTTTAGTTCTGTTTGAACTATCTAAAGTACTCTATCTAAAGCTGACAAGAACAGATTACACATCTAAATCAACTGGCACCATCTGGTATGGTTACTGGAGATATTTTATTATAGACTCATCATAAAAAACATTCCAACTTTTATTGTAACTAAATTATTTTTCTATGGTTTAAAAGTACATTGTTTGATTAGAATTGTGAATATTAGTCACAGCTGTCTTCACTTTCATGATTTTCATAGAAAACAGTACCCTTATTAAAGACTTAAGACATCTAATAACCTCAGAAATTAGGTTGCTGCTTTTCTAAATGACTGTCACTAAATCTTCTTGTAATCCCCCCAAACTAAACTGAATCTTCAGTGCTCAGAAGACATAAAACAGATTAGCATGACTATTTTGTAAGCCAGAGGCACTCAACTTGTGGACACATGGGCTGAATGAGTGGCATGAGGCTGGTCTGCAGGCCAGATCCCACAAAGGGCTGATGCATGGAGTTGGGCCCGATGCTACACGAGCTACCTCTGCTCCTCTGCTGCCAAAGTTCTGGACCTGTGGGAATCCCAATGGCCTGGGAGTTTAGTATCCCTGGTGTTAAGCAGTTGTAGCTCTTGAGAAATATAAGCAAACTTAAAAGTTGCATCTTAGCAAATACCTTCTTTTGTTTGTGCTGTCTCTTGAATTTGACACTCTTGAATTCCACAACCTGTGAAATTAATGGTTTCATTGTTCATAACAGAGAACTAATACTAGAGGAGAAATACAGAAATTGTTTAATAATTATCCTATACTTGAGGTCCTTTCTTGCATGTAGTCAGTGAAGAATATTCTGGAGTTCAGTTCTTGGGTCTATCTGCATCATGAAATAAATACATATTTAGTAGGCAAAAAAATACCTTCCTGTAAAGAAAAAAGCATTTATGCTTCTTTAAAATAAGTTCTTCAGCTGATGTAAATTGGGATAATTCTACTGAAATTGACAGATTTCAGTTTACATCAGATAAGGATCTGGCTTTAAATATAGCATAGTATATACTACTATGTTGAAATGAACAATGGAAAGCAAATTCTGTGTATGTTATTTGAATTAGTTGCATAATAATGTTACTGGTATGTACAGTAGGTAGGCTTGTATCCTTGCACATTAGCCCGTATTTATGCTGCAGCTATATAGTGCTTAATTAAAATATTTTCACTCACTTATGTAATACTAGTTACCTAACATTTGTTGAGAGCTTTACCTGTTCAGTGCAACATTTTACTTACTGCATACAGTTTGTCACATTCACAAAGAATGAAGCAAGTATTATTGTGCATATTTAACAAGTGGAGTAACTGAGACACATTATGGGACTTCTGCAGTGAGTCTCTGGCAGAGCTATGGCTAAATGGGTAATCTCCCAGTTTTCTAGTCTTGTCTTTAGCTTAGTCATTCAACGGTAAAGAGACTTAGTTAACCATCTGAAGTCAGGCACAAGGAAGAACGGGGTGATATCCTGGAGACTAACTCATTCAGAAAAGCATAAGCTTTTGTAGGTGACAGCCTACTTAATCAAATGGTATCTGATGAAAGCTTATGCCTTTCTGAATGAGTTAGTCTCCAGGGGATGCCACCCTCTCCTATCTTCTGTTAATTATCCCATGTAATAAGTAAATATTTAAGTTCGTGTTTTTTACTTTTTATCTCCAGCACTCAAGATAAGAGATTTAAGCAATAAACAGGTCATTGAAACTTCCTTTAGTGACATAAAATGATGCTGCCTCTACACGGTACATGGAAAACACTGTAGCATTTTAAATCTGATATACCATTACATGAGCATACATTTTTTTTCAGATGCCAAGACTGGTATCTGCAAATAGTACACTGAGGAGGAGGAAATGTTACAACAAAGTCAATTCTACTGTTGCTATAAATATCTGATTGGGAAATCTTCAGGACTCAAGTAGATATAGATATAGATATAGATATAGATATAGATATGTGAGTCCTGAAGATGTGTTAGATATAACATATAGTGTATATGTGTTAGAGATCTTTCTTTCTCTCTGTCTCACACACACACATATACACTATATCTAACACATCTTCAGGACTCATAGATAGATAGATAGATAGATATAGTGTAGATATAGATATATCTTACTTGTTAACAAGTTAATAGATCACTAATACCAATGGCCAGCAAATGCTAAAGCACTGTTAGCAGTTCACATCAGCCTTTGTGTTTTAAGGTTGTTTCTACACAGCCTTTTTTATTGCTGCCAAATCATGTAACTCCCACTGACTTTAGCAGTCTGGCAACCAATTTTGAAATAATTTGTGTGTAGAGAAGTTTTTTAAAGAAGGAATTTGTCCTACCAGTACTAGAATTTTCTTCTGAAAGAGAATTAATATCTTTTATTGTGAAACTGTTCACATGCTTTACATCTAAATAAGGGGCAGAGAAGGGATGTGCAGTAAAAAAAGTTGTTAAAGTGTCTGACTCTAATAGCCACACAAAAAAAACTAGAACTCTTGGTTCCAAAATGGTACCTTTTATTAGAACAACTGGAAAATGGCAAGAAAATTGTCCTTTTCTGCAAGTTTTCAGGATCAAAGTCCCTTCATCAGGCTCTGGGAAAAGTGTAGCTGGTACAAGATGGTAAAAAGTCCCCATAGGTAGGAAATAAACTTCATTTTTGCACAGAGGGAGCTGAAGATGGAAGTCTATCCCTCTGGGTCTGTGAGAGTGTTTTTGTGAGCTGTGTTGAGTAGCATTTTGTATTGATTAGGTAGAATTTCTTCCCTGGAGGTGTTCAGATGGCAGGCAGGGAGGCAAAAAAAAGTCTTTGTTGTTCTGCAATGAAGTTTAAAATCCAAAATCGGCTAAAATTCAGCATCCTCCATGTTTCAGGGGTGTACTTGGTAGCCGTGTTGGTCTGAGACAAAAAGACATACAGAATTGCAGAACAACAAGGAAGGTTTTTTGCCTCCCTGCCTGCCGTCTGACAAGGTAGCATTTTGGAACCAAGAGTTCTAGTTTTTTGTCTGTCTTTTTGTCTCAGATAAACATAGGTACCAAGTACACCCCTCACTCTAATAGCTTCATCCATACATATGAATTGGAGCTCTGCTCCCAGACTTCTGCTAGAGCTCATGTCTCAATTGACTCAGCTGTAAATGAATACCTGGTCATTTAGGCTGGAAAATCAAATGAAACTGGATGTGATACTATTCACATCATTCTCTTGTATTCCTTTGGCTACAGAAACTCATGGTCCTTAGGGCCCATTGATGAATCTTTACCTGCATCCAATGGGCTCTAATATGCAATCCACACAATTGTGTCTCTTGCCATGCCTCATATGTATGGCAGGAGGTGTGATTGTGAGATTGTGCATTAGAACTACAGTCTGGATATGTGCCAGCATTGCAATGCTGTAGCCAGTAGGGCAAATAAAACTGTGGGATGCATCAATTGATGCATCTCCAGCAAAACCAAGGAGGTGGCTCTTCTGCTCTACTTGGCACTGGTGAAACTGCAGCTGGAGTACTGTGTTCAGTTCTGGACACCACACTTTACCAGTGATGTGGACAAACTTGAGAGCGTCCAAAGAAAAGCCACATGTATGATCAGAGTCTTACACGTGTAACTTGGGAACACCCAAGGGTGTGCCCATCCTCAGTTGGAAGGGATAAATTAGGCAGGCAACAGTGCTGCGAGAGGGACACCGGTGATATGAGCATGGGTCCCTCTTTCTTCTATAGAGTCAACTCCACCCCAGTACTCTTAACTATTTACAGTTTACTGAATTATAATATACATATTATTTCTTATTCAATATATATCTAGGTAAATATTCTAATAGGTAACAAAAGAAAACTTTCCAAAAATATTCTTAGTGTCAAAGATCAAAGTCTTTGATTTCAGATGCCAATGGCAAAAGGTCAGATGACCAAAAGGTCAGATGACAAAAGGTCAGAAGCTAACACAACAAACTCTGTGGTTGTAATTTATCCCTCTGTATTAACAGTGCTGCATATACACACCCCTGTCTGTGCCTCATTTCAAATTACTTGAGAGAGAAACTGGCCTTGACAGTTCAGCACGAAAGATATCGGTACCCATAGTGACCAGATAAAAATGAAACTACTTTAGTAAACTTGTAAAATAAAATATACTATGCGCGCCATCCTGTGACCAAACAGAACCAGTACCACCCAAGTAAAAATAACCCCCCTTTTTTTATGAAACCTGAGCAAACAAAGAGAGCACAAGTGCCAACTCATTAATTATTTAGAATTGGTGTATAGTAATTGGTCACCTGTGCTTAATAAAACTTTGAAAGAACTTGCGCCCAAAGCAGAGAGCAGAGAGCAGAGAGCAGAGAACTGCGTATACACTCAAGAAAAACAGATTGTGTACAACGAATGTTATCTCTTCCGCCTACATAATTTTTTTTTTTTTTTTGGCGTACCCCGTCTCGTCTTACCGGTCCCTTTATCTATCTTTGGCGTTATCTTTCTTATCAAGAGCTCTTAGTAATCTGCAGACTGTAACGGCTTATATGAATCACTTGGAAGCAACTGTCTTACCCACCCTGTAAATGCTGGGTAACATGATATCTGCATGCTGTAACTAAATCAATCAGCTCCTCTGCCTATGCTGCAAGCACATCAGAAGTGTAAGTAAAATAAATCTTTTGTGAAACCATCACGCTGTGTTTAAATCGTACTGACTCCTGCTCACCGTTATCACCCACCTGCCCGGTCATAAATCTCCCTCCTCGCGCCAAGCCAGTCGTGCCGACCCAGGCTTGCAGGTCAAGGGTGCACCGGCGTTATGGGGCACGACACTTAGCAATATCTTTTAACAACACCAAAAGTATACAGATAAATATTCACAATACAAAAAAAAGTTATACCAAACTAGCCCAATTCCATAACATTTTGTACAACATATTCATAATTATGATAACAATTATACAAAATATGAGGCACAGTTTTACACGATATAAGGTGCGTTTACCCCTGGATCCCAGCTAGCAAGGGGTGCTTCCCCTTCTTTGGGCCTAGCTGGGAGGGAAATTTCCACCTGGGGCTTCCCTCTGGAGGGAGGGAGTTGCCTTTTTTCAGGAATGCCTGCCCTGTGGGGCCCGACTCTGCCAGCAACTTACAGTTTTCCTTGCGGAACTGTTGACCAGGCCTCAGAACTCTTTGCTCAATCAGAGGCCCCACCAGTGTTGTCTGCATCACTCCAACATCTCCCCTCCTGGACCTGTGCCCCGCATTGGGCACTGAGGGTTCTTCCAGCTCTCATGGGGGCAGAAGTCTAGCTGCTAGTGGCTGGTTTTACCTAGCCTTATGCCAAGGCTTCCCCTTTCCCACCCTGCTCTAGACTCTGGGGCTCTTTTAGTTCTTTGGCTGGGCCACACTGTGGGGCTCCGATTATCTGGCTTATGCTGGGACTAAATTGAGCAGCCTCAAGCTGCTCCTAGGGCAGGTTCTCCGTGTGCTGGTCTGCTCACCACGTGGGGCCTGATCAGTCTCAAGCTCCTCCCAGGGCAAATTCAATATGTGTGGGTCTGCACACTGCTCCATCAAGCCCTCTGCTGAGGATGTAGGCTTAAGCAGCCTTGATGCAACATCCAGAATCTAAGCCCCATGTGCCAGCCTGCAAACTGCTGGGGCAAAGAAGGGATCCTGGGGAGGCTCTTTCCTCTCCAATGTCCCTTGCCATGTCTGTCCAGCATGCTGGGCTTTTATCTACACTGGAGGCCCTGCCCCTGAAGTCTGCCAGACTTGCAAAGTGCAGTCTTCAATCAGGTCCAGGGGCTCCTCCCCCTCCCCCCTCTCCAAGGAGGGGCAGGGCAAGCCCCTCCCAGCTGTTAATTGATTGTTAGAAATGTTCTCCCAATCCAAAGTGTCCTTCTCCAAGCTGGGCAAAAGCGGCGAGCCCACCACACATGGCAAACCATATGAGGAAAGGCTGAGGGACCTGGGACTCTTCAGCCTGAGGAAAAGAAGGCTGAGAGGGGGCCTGGTAGCCACTTGCCGCTACACTAGGGGAGTACATCAAGGGTTCGGTGAGCAACTGTTCACCAGGGCATCTGAGGGGAAAACCAGGAGTAATGGCCGCAAACTCCTGGAAGACTGTTTCAGACTCAACATTAGGAAAAACTTCTTCACAGTCAGGGTGTTCAGATTGTGGAATAAGCTTCCTCCAGAGGTGGTGCAATCACCTACCCTGGAAATCTTTAAGAGGAGAGTAGATAGTCACCATGTTGGGGTCACCTGACCCCCAGTTGCCTTTCTTGCTTTATGTAAGGGGCTGGACCTGATGCTCTTCTGAGGTCCCTTCCAGCCTTACAATCTATGAATTCTATCATGTTTTATTGCCTGTGGAGGGGGAGCCCAATAGCAACCAGCTCCAAAGTCAGAACACATTTTTTAGGTCTAATTTTGTAACGGGCTAGAGCTTTTTATGATATGATAGCTACTTCACATGTGTAACTGGTGTCAAAGTAATTGCACGATTAACTAGTTAATTGTGTGATACCTTTAATTAAATGATAGCTGTGGAGGTGGCAAACCTCGGGAGGACCTCTGGTCTTTTCTGACCTAAATAATGGTAATTGTAAAGCTGTATTTTATAATTTGTTTACTCTTTGCTTATGGAGTCATGGTGAAGCGTAGCTTAGAGAAATTATCTTTGGTAACCAAGCATTGAGCATTATCAGTTAGTTAGGAATTTTACGTATTAATGAAAGATTTGCTTTGAATGTATTAATTGATACTTTTTATGCCATGTCATTGACAGAGGGACTATGTAGCATTAGCTGCCTCAGAGATGTAGTTGTTTGGAAGGGACCAGTTATATCCTTAGTTTCCACCTCTAGAGTTACAGCCTGCTGGAAAACAGGTGTAATGCTGATACTCTACATTAATTCTGCCTCCTTAGAAAAATCAGCTCTAAATATAGACTTGCTAAAGGATGTGCAGATGTGAAACTGCACCTGATTAGCATCCAAAAATCCTGTTAACTGACTCTTAACTGAAAGTTTAGAAAGGATTAAATCTGTTGTCAAGTCTAACAGTGGTAGTGCAATGAGAATTACTTACTTTGGTGCCCACACAAGTATTTATATGACAGTTGGTTACATTTGATGACAATAACCACCACTATTACTAACCTTCTAGGAGATGTTTTGAGGTTTTTAAGGTGAAACTGTACTAGTATCTCCATTGTACCTATAGTTGATTACTCCTCCTATGCCTCATAGAAAATGGGTAAGTAGAATAATATAAACTATATGTCAGCCTACAGAAAATATGACAATCTTTCCAACATGTTGGATTACATTCACGGATATTATACAACCCTTTAAAATGGTAGTGCTTCATTCTTGGTAGTTTTTTTCCCATTCTTCCTTCTTCCCTCTTTGGTTATGGGTAGTGTATCTAATATTGAATATCTTATTAAATTTAAACAGCCTAGATAAGTATATATGCATGTTCAGATCACATGCAGACTTTACCTTGCTTTTATCTAGCAGAAATTGCAGTTACCATTATTTTGCATACAGTGCACACTCTCAAATTCCCGCAGCTGCCATTTCAGAACAAAATTACATGTTTTATATGAGGGGAAAAAATGCTATATTGCATGTTAATTTTATTGTCAGAAATTGATGAAAAATCCTGATGCAATTTTGCAAAGCAAGATGGAATATCAACCAGATTGGTATAAAATAGATTTGTTAAAATGCTATCTATGCATTCCAAACATAATGATTTTTCTGAAGATTTCTATTGTTATACTACTTTGGCACAGATGGCAATCTAGCCTTGTACACTGAAATATTATATGTATCACATTAATTATAATACCTCATTAATTACTATAGGCATGACAATGTATTCATAATACAGGGGAAATATGTGGGTATCTTTCTTTTAGAACAGAGCAATTCAACTTTTTTGATATTGGGTTAATAAATGTGACAGTTTTGCAGAAATAAATTTGTTCAGAATTCTTGCACCCTCATGTACTCAGGAGTGGATCCAGGGGGTGCACTGGTGCCATCTCACTCCTCTTCTGCTGCGTAGTACAGTGAATTTTTTGGATATGTAGCCCCTGTCTAGCCTTCGAGGGAAGTCACTGGGGCTGAGCCCAGCACTCCTTCCCTGCAGGGAGCAGCTGCACAAAGCTACCTCCCCACCTCCATACCCAGGATAGTTGCAGCAGTGGATATACCCCCGCTTGTACACTTGCTTCCTGTCCAGCTCACCTAAGTGTCTCTTGTTGGCCAGCAGGCTCTAGCCATGTCTCACCATCATCCTCCTTCCCAAGGTCTAAGCTCACTTCCTGCTTCCTGACTTCACAGGGAGAACAGGTCTAGGGCCCTGGAATTGCTGGCATGTCTTCCAACACCAGCGTGAGGACTGTGGCATGCGGTGGAACAGCTCAAGCTGGAGGTGGGCATGGAGAAGATGAAGGTGTTGGGAGCACTGGGAGCTGCAGAATATACAGCCATCCCTGTGGTACCAGTTGCATCTGTCACACCATCTCTTTCAAAATCCTGGATTTGCCTGTGCATATACTGTATATGTTATTTTTGAGTATGATATGTCCACAGCAATACCTAAACAAAATGATCTCATAGCAGAATTACATGGATAAAGTGATAGCAAATACTGCAGAAAATATAAGCCATGCTTTTCAAATGGAAGAAGACAGTCCAGTCTGAAGACAAAAACTGGACTACTTAAACTGTGAGGATGGCATGCATGGCAAGTTCTAAAAATTCCCAAGGCTTTTCTTTATTTTGAAGCTCACCAGAATGTGTCATCAGATGAAAAGTACTATATTTCATACTCCATGTTGTTACGCATAACTTCTCTTGAAAAAAGTCCTCCAGAATTGGGGTGTGTATCTTAAATGTGGTAGCTGACTGAAATATGCAATGACTGCCATATATTAACTTTTGTGGCTGTGCTTCTCTCCCAGCCCAAGAGGGAGAGGTGGAGAGTCCTTCAGAGTCACAGTTAGTGTTAACCTGTCACAGATGCTGAACAGCTAAAGGCCACTTCCAAGTAAGCAGCAGCTGTGAGAAATTTAAAACTAGTTCTGAAGATGAAGCTACAGATTCTGTGATGCTGAGGAGTGGGCTCCTCCCTTTCTATAAGAAGGCTGAGAGGTGACTTGATAGCCACCTACAAATATGTCAAGGGAGTATGCCAGGACCTAGGTGAACAAGTTTTCAGAAAAGCCCCCTTCCTCCCCACTGGGTAAGACATGGACCAGTGGATACAAGCTAGTTGAGGAAAAGTTTCAGCTGGATATAAGGAAAAACTCTTTTCTGTATGGGTAACTAGACTCTGAAAAACACTTCCAGCAGAGATGGTGCCATCACCATCTCTGGCAGTCTTTAAGAGGAGGATGGACAAATACCTCTTTGAGTTTGTTTGAGTCCAATTACCTTCTGCCCATGGCAGGGGACTAGACTTGATGATCTTATAGGACCCTTCTGGTCCTTCTTTTTATGATTCTTTCTATGATTCTATGCTTCCCACCTCAGACCAGTGTTCAGCTGCATTGAGCCTGTCCTGTGCCAATTAAAATTATAGAAATATCTTCATTCTTCTTTCTCAAAACAAGGTGCAACTCTTATTTTGCGGGGTATGTGGTATACAAATAATACAGTATGGCTAATTTCTACTTGTTACATGAATTAAATTGGTACTGAATATCTTGAACTTTTTAAAACTCAATATTATAGTCAGTAGCACAAGTAGAATTATGGAATCATAGAAAATTTGGATTTGGAAGGAACCTCAGGGGATCATCTAGTCCAACCCCTGACCAGATTGGGGTGAGCGACTGGGGAACTAGCCCCAGGTACCTATTTAGAGGGTACTCCAGCATGGCAACCCCTGAGGAGCTCACACTGCAGTAGTCCATGCTTCAGCAGCAGCCCATGTGCAGGTATGTATGATTGGTGCTCAGCACAGCCCCCTCTATCCTTTCCAGAGGACCAAAACACACACTATTAATGTGACTTAGATTTACTGCACAGTAAAATAAGGCACAGTAAGCGTAGGTGGTGGAAGGCCCGGGCTAACAGGGCTTAGCCCTCCCAAACATGGGGTAGCAGGTAGGGCTACAGACCGGCCTGGGTGCAGGCTCTGGGTATGGAGGGGCATGCAGCAAAGGGGAGCACACAGCAAGGGGGAAACACAGCCAGAGCCTGCAGTAGCCTGGCAGCATGTGGAGCACTGCCCAGCACAGCAAGTAAGTCTGTCATGGGGAAGTGGTGTGTTGGGGGGAGGGCAACCCCCCATGATAAGGGAGGGAGTGGGGCAGGTGTAAGGGCTAGGTTGAAGGGGCCCCGGGGCTGGGGTGGGTGGTAGGATGCTGAGAGTCCATGTGGTTTGTCCATGGGCATGGGCGGTGGGGGTGGGATGGGCTCTCGCAGCTATGAGCACCCGGGGGAGACCCAGGGGGCAAGTGCCTCTCAGATCTATGTGGAGTGTAGGTGGCTGCTGCTGCAGGCTGGATTCTGTGCCCCCCTGCCACTGCCCCCAAGCAGCCTGATGCCATGTTCCTGCCACACATGGGGTGCAAAACTCAGCCTGGAGTGGCAGTCCATCTCCACCCCATGCACAGATCCAAGGGGCACATGCCCCCTGGGCCTCCCCCAGGGTGCCCACAGTAGTGGGAGTCCCTCCCCTGGATCCCTGGACAAGCCTCCCAGGTTCCAAGCATCCCACGACCCTCCCTGGTGTCCCATTCACCGCAGCCCCTGCCTCTTCACCACTCCCTCCCTCACTGTGGGGGCCTTGATCTGCGCCCCCCATGACACTTCCCCATGACACATTTACCTGCTGGGGGGTGGGGTGTGTGTGCACAAATGCACACCTGCCCAGCCCCCCCAGTAATATTTTCTCCCTCCCCCTATGGCAGTAAGCATTCCACAGATTTGCTCCTTATGGGAGTAGGCAGATCCAGGCATACTCTTGCCCTGGTCTGTGCCCCCTGGAGCAGCCAAGGGGAGCTTCAGGCTCTAGCTGCAGCTGTCTGGGTGTCAGGGGTCTCCAGGGGCAGGTGTGGCCTGGCAGACAGCTCAGGGGGGCAGCCTCAGACTGGCAGGGGTGTCTGGGAGCAGGCTTAGGCTGGCAGGGGATGCTGTCCTGGGAGCCCATGGCTGTGTGCCATGTGCTATGGATTCTCCTTGCCCTTCCCCTCTGGCAGTGGCAGACAGGGCACCATGTCCACAAGGCACTTGTGGGACTCGTCCTCCTCCACCCCGCTGTAGTATGGCCCCTGGGAAGCTGTCCATGAACCCCAGGTCTGCAGGGCAAGTCCAAGACCATGCGTGCTCACTTTGGACAGTGTGCAGCAAGCACCAAACTTCACTTCACACTATCAGATGCCCTTCTTCCCTCCTTTCCCAACAGTACACTTCCTCACTCCTTCCCTCTCTCCCAGTAATGCACCAGTTCTGGGTACCACATTTTAACAAGGATATGGATAAGCTTGAGAGAGTCCAGAGAAGAGCCATCCATATGATCAGAGACTTGCATGGCAATCCATATGGGGAAATGCTGAGGGACCTGGGACTCTTCAGGCTGAAAAAGAGAAGGCTGAGAGGGGACTTGGTAGCAGTTTACTGCTACATTAGGGGAGTATATCAAGGGCTTAGTGAACAGCTGTTACAGCTGTTCACCAAGGCACTCTTGAGGAAAACTAGGAATAATAGCCACAAACTACTGGAAGACCATTTTCAGACTCATTAGGAAAAACTTGTTCACAGTCAGGGTGTCCAGACTGTGGAATAATGTCCCTTTAGAGGTGGTGCAATCATCTACTCTGGAAAAGTTCAAGAGGAGACTGAAGGTTCATCTTGCTGGGGGTCACTTGACCCTTCTAGCCTTACAATCTATGACTCTATGAAACCCCTCCCTAACCCCAATGCGCACCAACAATAAAAGGTCCTGCTTCCCATGCAACTATGTGCAATGTACTTTCTGAATTGTAAGGAGGGAAAACTGGGGTGGAGGTGCCTATGACAGATCCCATGGAGAGGTGCCTGGCACTCCAGCCTCTGATGGCACTGCCATGGGTGTGGATGCCATGGCAAAGCCCATAGCTTGGGGTTCACCCAGGGGTGAGGGTGGGCACTGTCCAGCCTGCTTACCCTGATCCCCCTCCTTCACCCTGGGTCTGGGGCCCCCAGGCACTATGTGCAGAGTTGGCTCAGATGCTGGCAGCTCCCACTCAGAGATTGCATGGAGGCTGGGTGAGTGGTGGACAGCTACCCAGGTGGGTGGCTAGGCTGCTGGGGACCCAGCACAAGGGCAGGGGGCACTGCCCACTGCGGGTGATAGTGGACCTTATCCAAAGCCCACTGGGAAGGTTGGTGCTGGGCTGTGAGTGACTAGTCAGGGCTGGGGCTGGGGATTAGGTGCTCAGCAGCATGAAGGTGTCTGCCATGGCCAGGATGGTGTTCAGCACCCAGCCATCCTCCTCCATTTCCTACATTGCCTGGACCACCATGGCAGCATGCCATTCATGGGCCTTAAGCATCCTCTCAAGGAGTGTGTCTCTCTTTGAGGGCAGGGAGCCTGTCCTGGAATACATAGTCCTCCTGCTTCCTCTCCTGCTCCTACTTTCCAGGCCTGTGAATCCATGAGCTTCTTCTCAGCCACTGTTCCAGCTGGTCCAGGAGGAAGGTGTAGTCCTGTGTGCACTGCTATAGCAGGTGGTACATGTAGATAGTGCCAGCCAATGGTGGCAGTGACCTTATAGGCACATCCCCATTGTGTACAGCTACTGAACCTGTACAGCCAAGACAGAGAGGCTCTTTGTGAGAGTCTGAAATGTTTCAGAGATAACATTCACTGTACTGAGGGGCTGTGCACTTTATGGCCTCATCAGGGGTCGTATGTGCACAGAAACCATGGTAAGTTGGCTGGGTGGGTCCTGCTACAGGTAACTGCTGACCAAACCCTCTGTTCCTGCTTCCTTTATGGGGGCAGGTGGACTGCTTGTGACCTGTAACAGGCAGCCTCCCTTCCTTGTCCCCTGAACAGGATGGGTCAGGGCTAGCTCCTGCCAACAGCTGCTATGGCAGCTCTGGACCAACTCCCCCTGCCCCCCCCTTTTCTCCACCCTACAGGCCAGGTAGTTTTCTCCTGTGCTGCCAGATCTGTAGCACTGAGGGTTGGGAGGTGAGGGACTTCTGCCCAGCTGGGATGCAGAGCTGATGACACTCCCTTCTCCCCATGGTGGCTCTCTCCAGAAAGGCATCCCAGGTCAAGACCCCTGCTACATATGGCCTGTGCTCCAAGCATGCCATTGCTGAGAGTTTACTTGGTGAACTATGATGAGCTGATTGAGAGCACAAAGAGGTAGCTGACCCACTACAACCTGCTGCTGCTGATTGCCGTGGTGCCCTGGGCGCATCTGAGAATGCGGTGCAGGGACCTGAGCTTCAATGGCACCTCAGACAGTCTTGCACTTCCTTGTAATGTGTGCTGCCACCTGGAGGGGTATCTCTGCCTATACCATGAGTTCCTGACTTCTGCAGCTGAGGAAGAGATTGCTGCTGCCATTGATGAATGTTTGTGCATGTGATGCCCTTGGATGCCTAGCAGGGAGGCAGTTGCATGCTCAGTAAAGTTCTGCACTGCCCCCTGCCTTGCTGTGTGTTGAGGCCAGAAAGTCTTGGGGCAGGAGGAAGCTCACTGAAGCAGGGTAGGCAGGAAAGGGAGGGCAGGGGAGAACATGACCCACCTTCCCTGCGGGACTCTTGGCTCCAGGTGTGTAGCCCAGAGGCACATAGATGAGTTGGCATGGGCATGGGTGGCTTCAGAGCTCCCTTCCCCCTTCCCCCTCCTCCCTGTATGGGGCTTATCACAAGGGTGTGGCAAGCAGTCCCAGCAGTCTGACTCTGTTCCTAGTGGTGGTGAGGAGGTTTGGCTGCCTGTAGTGCTCCAAAGTATGGTGACACAGCACCTGCTGCCTGGTTAGTGGCCCCCTATGAGGAGGAGCTAGAGCTGTTTTCATGGGATGCATGGCTGGAGTTGGTGGGACAGGTGTCAGACTGGGCTACCTGTGCTGCCAGCTGAGGCTGAGGGCAGGAAGCACACTGAATCCTGTCCTGGTGCCCTGAGGGGCCCTCTCCCAGAGAGTCTTCATCAGCTCTGGCCTACAGTGCTGGCTTCAGGAGCATGCCTGTGCTGGAGTAGACATAGCAGCTGTGTCCACATTCCCTCATGGCCAGGATGAAGTCCAGTTGCTGCATGAAGAGCATGGTCCTGGCAGCCCTGGACCACTGGTTGTGGTCTGTGACATGGACCCACTGGACCTGTTGGGCCTTGATTTTGATGTGGCACTGCTGCCCAGACTGCTTGTGGCTGTGCTGCTGCATGTGGAATGCCATGGCCTCATAGATGTGGGCTGATGTGGGCATCAGGGACACTTCTATCCCAGGTGCTGGCAGGGTCCTTGGGGGCTTAGACAGGAACACTGGGTGCCATCAGCACTTGCCATATGCCTGCAGCAGAAAGGCATGGTGCCTGGGGGCCAGGCAGCCAGAGGCATGGGCTCCAGGGGCAGACCTGGAGTCTGAGGTGCCACTGCAGCTAGCCTATGCCTGGAGAGTCAGGCCAGGGATCTGAAGGCCAGCCTGGCCCAGCTATAGAGGAATCCCTGTCATGTGGCTCTGCCATAGGCAGGAGGCTAGTCCCCTGCTGGTGAAGCTGAACAGAAGCAGATTTGCTCCCATGAGCTTCTACATGTGCACTACTGTGCAGTAGCTGCTGCATGTTTAATCTACTACCTGTATTTACAGGTACTAGCTAATCACACAGTAAACTAATTTACTGCAGAGTAAATATCATGCATGTGTAGACAGTGATGCTTTACTGCTAAGTAGATTAGTCTACTATGCAGTAAAATATTTCATGTAGATGTGCCCTGGGTGTAGTTTTACAGAAATTAAAAATAAATATTGTAGATTATACCAGTTGAAAAAGTGTCAAATTGTATCACAGGCATCTGATCGTCTTAAACTGCAGGCAAATATACAACACAGTTTTTTTCATCCATGTGATGATAATGGAGTGGACATTCAACCAACCACTAAACATGTCAAGTTGAACTTCAATTAATGCTGAAAAAGCAAATGTTATGGCAGTTCAGAGGGTAAAACATATAATCTTTAGTTGACTTAGTTGTAAATAACCTATTCTGAATGTTTTTTGCTTGACATTACAAGCTGACAGTGTATTCATAGGTCCTGATTCAGTAAGGTGATCCCTATTCTTGAAACACTTAAGCATTTGCAGGAGTCCCATTGACCTAATCAGATCAAAGCACACACTGCAAGTCAATCAAATTCTTTAAATGGTTTTCTGAACAGGAGACATGGAAGTTAAAACTGAATAGTCTTTGTTTTGTTTCAGGCTGACAAGAAAGACAAGAATAATGCCCTGGATAGTGCAATAGATAACATGTGCAAGAAAACGAGAGACCTTCGCAGACAGGTAAACATTTTGAGGACAAAAATTGCTGAGAAGTACATTTATCCACACACACATCTTCCTGTATTTGACAGCATTACGATTGAAAACTCTGAGATAAAAATCCTCAGCTGTATACAAGAAATACTGAAAAGTACTTAGGATGTTATTGGGAATGCAAATCCAATAAATATGTGTGTGTTTATCCAAACACTATATGTATGTGTACATGCTTGTATAATATTCACATCTTTTTCCAGAAAATTTCTGGTTTACAGATTTTTGGATAATAAATGGAATTGCATGAAATTTTGAACAATTGTAAAATTTCACAATTTTTTTTTGTATCTGGGTATTTGTTTAAAAACATAGCAATACTGCTTTTGCTTGAAAATTCAAACCTGTGGATTGCATAAGAGCTGTATGAGGAAGAGATTAGCAACATAGTATGCCTTGGGGCCATGTTCTCTGGAAAATTAATTCCTGAGCTGGGAATCGTTAAATCCTGAATTTTATTCCTGCCTCTGTCACTTACAACACTTTACAAACATAACCTAATTGCATCTCAAACCCTCATCTGTAATACATAAAAACAATCATTCCCTGTTTTTTTTCTGTATCTTTTACATGGTGTTTCAGGCTACAGTGGACGAAATGAAATATGGAATGGGAACTTTTGCAATAAATATTTTTGTATTGGTTTTGCTTGCCTCAGCTAGAAGGATTGGGGGCTTAGTTTGCATTGCCCAATGGGTAATGCAATGTTCTACATTTCCATGAGTTGCTGAAGTTTCAGTTTCACATGTGACTTTATGAAGGTGATCCGGTGACATTATGTACCAATCTGTGCTATGGCTGCATGTTGCATTTCTCCCAGCACACAAAGAGCATACAACCATTCAAAGGTTGGCAAAAGGTTTCTTGCCAGAAGAGAACTAGATCTTTTGCAAGAAAATTAGATCACTTCTGACTAGGGAGATCTCTCCACTGCTGCACTAACTGGAATGAATGTATGATTCTGTCAGGTGTGGAGGTCACCCAGTATCCCAGAGTCCTCCATCTCCCTTACTCAATTGCCAATGCTGCAGTCCCAGGAGGCCCCCGGGACATGAGGTAAGGCTCCTGGGGCCAGCACAGTGCTGGCCCCAGCCTCCCCTACCCTACCCAGAGTAAATTGCCACATGCCTTGTAAAAGCTACAGAAACCCGCCCCCAGGGAGTAATTATTTTGGCATTGCACAGGCATTCCCTGGAGACAAATACCGGTGGCACGAGGTGTCCTGCTGCAAGTTGTCCTTGTGGAACCAAAAGTCCATGCTTGTCTGGATGCAACTCATAGGTGCATCCATACATGTAAGCATGTGCACTTGCAGTAGCTGAAATAGAAGTGGTGCTAATTTGAGTCAGGGCTTTTGGCTTCAGCGTACATGCCTGGACATGCACTTTGGTGTGGGGCAAATTGATGTCAGGCAGCTGGGGCCACTGCAGCTGTCACCTGGCACTGTGCAGCGGGGGCTCTTCCACTAGGCCCCAGTGACCCCAACAGCAGCTGAGTGTGGGGCTTTTTTAAAATTATTATTTTAATTCCAGGATGCTGGAGTTGGGTGGGGCAGTTATTGGGGCAGGCAGGGAATAGGGCTGAGCAGGGCAACTATCAGGAGGGCTCAGGGTGCAGGTGGAGACAAGGCCAGAAGGTGCAGTTATCTGGGAGACTGGGGGAGTGGGCAGGGCCAGTGGGGGTCCCCCTATGGTCCCTCCCTCCTGCAGCCCCCATCACCCCCTACTTACGGCAGGACCCCAGGTCCAGCTCACTGTGGCTGCCACATGGACAGGTAGCATGCTTCAGCACCAGGGTGAGAGCCAGCCATACAGACGCTCTGGCTGGCTACCAGAGCTTCTCTGTAGAGGACTAAGCCTTCAGTTGCTTCCCTCCCCCCCCGGTCTGGGACTGTGCCTCACCCCGCTTTTTCCTCCCTCGCGGTTTTTTTGATCCCTGAATATCCAGGGCCTAATTTTGCCCCTGGACTGCAAATTTTCAGCATGGGGAATTTTTTTCATTCCCACATGTGCCTCTTGCAGTGCCTCAAAGGGCTTTGAGATGTTGCAAGATGCACATGCATGTTCATGTGGACATGCCCTATGACTAGTTCCACAAATCCACCAGCCACTTCACTGGTAACTAAAGGGCAAAATGAAGGAAGGTTTTGTTCTAACATATCTCAGTTCTAATGGGTGTGTCTCATTTGAAATGGCATGCTCTAGCAGTTTGGGGTTTTTTTAATCATGTTTTTTTCAAATAAAAAGGTGTTCATTCATGAAAAGCTGGCCAATAATTTTGATACTTTAAATTATTTTATATTGTTTATAACATTATTTATACCACTCCACAGTTGTGCATAGTACTTTTACAAAATATTTACCTGCATGCTGTATTGCTTAGATCACTGGGACCAACTTTTTTGGCAAACATGCCATAGAGTAAGCCCTTTGTCCTGTCTAAGTACCGGTCCAATCCCATTCCCCCATCTGATCTGCTGCTCTGCTTTTTGTTCCCTTCTCTATCTGCTGCTGTGTCCCCTGATCCCTTTCAAATGTGCCATGTATCATGCACATAGGATGTCTGTACCATTTCTGGAACTCCTGCCATAGGTTGACTATCCCTGGCTTAGATCAGTACTATTTTTTTATTTTTTTTACTGAGAAGAGTTGTGCCTATTAAGAAAGGGACACCACATTGGGCTCCTATCCATGTGCAGAGAGGCTGTTCTGACACATTGTAAGTACAGTGCATCAGAACAGACTCAACTGAGTCAGCTGGAGTGTGGTAATTACTGTGCTCTGGCAGACTCCAGCATCACATGTATCAGTGTCATAACACTGAAAAATGGTGGCAGGGCACTTTAAAGTTAAGCTTGTTCAATGAGCTTTAGCTCAAAGTGCTCTGCCACCATTTTTCAGTGTTATGACACTGATACACATGATGCTCTGGGTTCTTTTAATTAGTAGTTTTTGGAGCACATGTATAAATGCTCATTCATTCCAATATCTGCTTTTGTGCTTCTTGACATTGTAGCTGTCAAGTCTTCCCTTTCAGTTGTTTCTCATGTATTTTGGATGATTTGATGTACTGTGCATATCTGATTCTCCCATAGTTATATAGTTATTTTCTGGAAGTGTTCTTTGAGCAGCTGTTCCCATATGGGTAGCCTCCTCCTCTGTGATAGCGGTTATGTATGTACTGCAGATTGCATTGTCAATGTCCCTTGTGTGTAAGAGGGAAGATAGCTCTTACAGATAATGAATTTGATTTTTTTTCTGATCTTTCCCCAGTATTGAGTGAGAGAAAATTCAGGTTTCTGCAATCATCAAAGCATTGGTGTCAATAGCCTCCTGTGTAGGTCTTATATCCCCTGATTTTTATAAACTGCTAGAGTTTTTTCTGTATGGTTATTTGACACTTCAGTACCAAATTAAATATGTTCATAGATTCATAGATGTAAGGTTGGAAGAGACCTAAGTAGATCTTCAACTCTGAACCCCTGCCCTGGGTAGGAGAGACTACTGGGCTCATATGACCCCAGCTAGGTAACTATCCAGCCTCTTCTTAAAGACCTCCAGGGTAGGAGTCAGCACCACTTTCCTTGGAAGTTGTTTCCAGATCCTAGCTGCCCTGACTGTGAAGTAGTGCCTTCTAATGACCAGCCTGGACCTAATCTCAAATGACTTATGGCTGTTATTCCTTGTTACTCCGGGAGGTGCTTGGGGGAACAGGGTCTCTCCCATTCCCTGCTGGTTCCCCTGATAAGTTTATAAATGGCCACCAGGTCCCCTCTCAGCCTTCTCTTGTGAAGGCTGAACAGGTTCAAGTCCCGTAGCCTCTCCTTATAGGGTCTGCCCTGCTGTCCCCAGATCATATGAATGGCCCTCCTCTAGACCTTCTTGATGCTGGCCACACCCCTCCTAAAGTGCAGTGCCAAGAACTGGATGCAGTACTCAAACTATGGCCTGACCAGCATCTCATAGAGGGGGAGGATCACCTCCTTGGCCCTGCTTGTGATGCATCTGTGGATCCATGACAACATTGCCCTGAGGGGTCAGGCCAATACTCAGGATCTTAATATTGCACTTTTAGACAGGAGGGCATGATGTACAATTGCAAATGTACAAAAAAAAAAAATCAATTAGGTGCATACACACGCATACTACCAGCTCAGACACATACACTTTCAAACCAGCCTAGGCACATGCATACCTATTACAATTCAAGCACAATACTATACAGCCCAAAAGTTAGACACAGATTGCTAATTTGTATATCATGCACACAATGCCATTATATATATATATACACACACACACACACACACAAAAGCAACTCAGATACACACACGTTCAAAAATAACCAGTTTAGGTTCATGCATACTTATCACCAGTTTAAGTCCATACATGTTACACACACCAAATTTAGACATAATCAGTTACCAGTTACCAACACCTGCACATTCAATACACATATGTGGATTACTAATTTATATACCACACACACACATCTATATATGTATATATATAGGTGTATTCACTAATTTACACACATACCACCCACCTACACATAAACACAGGTGAGTTCCTAAGTTGGGTGTCATGATGAGTATGTATGTATGTATGCTTGATGTACTTGGGATAACTGGGGAAAAGTTAAGGTGAGAAAGTAAAAGTGTAGGGAGTTAAAGTTACCAGGACTGGGATTAGAACTGGTAGACTACAGGGGCCTGGGCTGAAGAACTGAGGCTTGGGGGGGTAGCTTTAGGTTAATTGATCTTAATTGATTAAAAGAGAATGCCCAAAGCCTGCAGAACAGGGGACCATGCTGGCACAGAGGCTGGGACTGGAGCCAGAGCTATGGGGAAGCTGAACAGGTAGATGGGGAGAGGGAGAATGGGACTAAAGGGAAGTGTGGGTGTTAAAGAGGGGCTCTGGGTGTGGGGAGACAGAGGATAGCTCCAGGGCAGCTAAAGAAGTTGCAGGAGTGGCATTAGGTGCTGGGAGCTGGTGAAAGGCTCCAGCTGCTGGAGAAAACTGCAGGACAGCTAAGAGAAGCTGGGAAGCTGTGGGGCAGGGGGGGATTACAGAAGGTGCAGGGGAAGCCTGAAAGCAGAGAAATGGACAGCAGAGAATCACAGGAAAAGCAGCATGTGGCAGGGCAGCAGGAAAGCAGAGAAAGGCAGCAGAAAGTCACAGGAAAAGGCAATAGGAGCAGGGGAGGCTGAGAGGCAGCAGCGACAGCAAGAAAGCAAGGAGAGGCTGAGAGATGGCAGAAAAGGGGAGGTGGAATTGGGAGAAGATCAGGAAACTGGCAGAGAGGGTGGGGACTTGATATGAGAGAGAGAGAGAGAGAGAGAGACAATAAGGGTGGAATTTAAGATAGGGAAGGGACTGGGATTCAGTAATACATGACCCAACTCGGGGTTGTAAATGACGGTGGTTTTATTGAACAGGGGAGATGGTGACACAATGTCAAATTGGTTCCCTTGCACCCAGCCACCCACCCAGCCACCCACAATGGTAGCAGTGTTTAGAGAGGCTTGGTGCAGGGGCTGAAGTCCACTGAAGTCTCGGAGAAGAGACAGAGACAGAGAGCCTAAATTGTAGGAGAGGGGGACAGAAAGAGAGAGAGAGAGTCCAAATTGTAGGAGAAGGTGTGCAGGTAATATCTACCTATCCCAGGCTGGAAAGGGGTCCTTGTCCAGTAGGTGTTGTCCAGAGGGGGGTCTCCAGCAGGGCCTTTGGGTGGATAGATGGTGTGGCTTGGTGCTGTTCTAGATGGAGAGGACATCCCACTGGGTCTGTCTTCACTGCCCCTTCTTGTAGGGGCAGATCTTGTGTGACCCTAGTGACAGGAGGCATGCCCAGGCAAGGGTCAGCTCCTGGCATACTGAGCATGTGTGCTCCATGCAGGGATGTGCAGTTTCGGGTGTCTGTAATGGGGAGAGTTGCTGTTTCTGCAGGGTCTTTTGTCTTTCAGATGCTGGTGTTGTCTCTGTCCCTGGGTGAGGTCCATATTTCCTGGATGAATCAGTGCGAGATGAATGGCCCAGTCATTACAGGCCATTCAGTAGAGGCCTGCTACCATTGTATTTCAATCATTCCCAATCACACTCATTCATTGCGGAACCAATTTACATGGGAGGGATACGTGACTCATACAGTTGTGACACAGGGGATGCCCGGGCAGAGGACCCAAGATGAAGGCTTGACATATAAAATGGAATCTTGACATGACTTTGGTTCACTTACAAACACAGGCCTAAACCATACAATATCCATATGAAATAATATAAATCAATACAAAAACAATAATAATACAGTATACAACAGTAAAAATCAATACAAACCTAATAATACTACAATAAGAAACAGTGGATATCCAAAACCAAAAACTTGATACCAAAATCAAAATGTTTAAAGCTTATCCTACATCTTAGCTTACTTATCCTTATCTATAGGGAATAGAGAGGGAGAGAAAAAGTCAGGAATGGTTGGGGAAAGGGAGTGAATGCAATAAAAAACAAGAAAAATAAAGAAAAACTGGGGGTTTTGATACAAGAAGGTGTAGTTAGGCTTCCTGACCGCATCCTAACATTGGCAGCCCATGTTCATTTTGGAATTGATAATGACTCCAGGATCTCTTTCTGCCACTTCGCTTTCAAGAAGGGAGTTCCCCGCCCTATAGTTTTGCTACTAGTTCTTACTGCCCAAGTGTAGTACCCTGCACTTGTCAGTATTGAATCCCATTCTATTCTCATTCACCACCCCCTTGTCCAAGTTGCTAATAAAGAAATAGAACAGCGTGGGCCCAAAGAGCCCTGGGGGACTCCACTGCCCAGATCCCTTCAGGTCGAATATGACCCGTCCACCACCACTCTCTGGGTGTGGCCCCTCAGCCAATTTGCGATCCATCTGACTGTGTAGGCATCAATGCCAGAGATGCCTAGCTTTTTAATAAGAATTGGGTGGGAGACAATGTCAAAGGCCTTCCTGAAGTCCAGAAAGACTACATCCACCGTGACACCTGCATCCAATGATTTTGTGACCTATTATAGAAGACAATCAGGTTGGTCCCCTAAAGAACCCATGCTGGTTGCCCCTGAGCCTCATCCCCCCTGCTGGTCCTTCACAGATGTGTTCCTGGAAAATTTTCTCAAAGAGCTTCCCCAGGGTTGAAGTAAGACTAATGGGCCTATAATTGCCCAGGTCCTCCCTCCTCCTTTTTTTGAACATGGGGACCACATTGGCCTTCTTCCAGTCATCTGGCACCTGGTTAGAGCACCATGAGGGCTCATAAAGCCGTGCCAAGGGCCCCTCGATAACCCCTGCCAATTCCCTCACAACCCCTGCCAATTCCTTCAGCATCTGGACCTGCTGATTTGAACATGTCCAGTCCCTCCAAAAGTTCCCTAACTCAGTCCTCCCTGACCCAAGGCCTGGTAGAGTCTCTCTTGAGTCCATGCTGAATCTTGGTGGGGGAGTCCTTGGTCCCTACACAAAAAAATGGAGGCAAAGAAATTGTTAAAAATACCTGCCTTTTCCTCTGGTGCAACTACCAGATTGCCTAGCATATCCTGCAGGGGCCCCATGTTACCCGGTGCTTTATTCATACTCCCTATGTATTTAGAAAAGGAATTTCTAAAGCCGTAGCTTTCCTAACAGCCCCCCTACAGACCCGAGCGATGGAGGTATACTCCTCTTTGGTGATAGCCCCTCCCTTCCACTGAGTGTATGCCTCCTTTTTAGTTTTCAGGCATTCCTGCATGCCTTTGGTGAGCCAGGGGGGCTTTTGAGCACTTTTGCCCCCTTTGATTCTCGTGGGGACTGTCACCCCTTGGACTCAGTGGATCATCTCCTTAAGGAATGTCCACTCATCTTGGACACCCCATTCCCCTACCCTCCAGGACCCCAGTGTCTCTCCTACCAATCTCCTCAACTCATTGAAGTTGGCCCTCTTAAAGTCAAGGACTACTGCCTTGCTGCAGGCCCTTGACACCCTGCGCTGTATGGTGAATTCCAGTAGGCAATGATCATTGTCGCTCAGGTGTCCTGGAATCCGCTCACCAGGTCATCGCCTGTGGCCAGGACCAGATCTAACAGGGCATTCCCCCTGGTGGGACTGTGTACTTCCTGGGTTAAGTGGAAGTCCTGTATCTCAGCAAGGAACCTTCATGAGCAGTCCAACCTGGCTGACTGCTCCTCCCAGCAGTCAGCCAGGTTGACTCCCCTTTTCCACTTTTCCTGTTTTCCTCCCCTTCTACTTCCCTACTGCTCTGTCTCATTCTATCACCCAAGGAAAGGGGAAAACCTCACATCTTAACCAAAATATTTCTCTGAAATCACCCTTACTCTGACCATAAGTCAGGCTACTTGCAACTTCTTTCCCTTTCCAATACTGTATAATAATAGTATGATAAATTTGCCTCCCTTAAAATGGCTTCCCCTCTATTTGCTTATGTTTCTTTTTGCCCACTTGTAATTCTTAGTGTTGTGCCTCAGGCATAGTTCAAAATAGATCCAAAGCAATAGGAGTTGCTCACTTTGATCAGAAGAGAAACTAAAATTATTTTAGACACTACCAGAATTTTGAATTTTGGTATTTTTAGTTTTTCTTTCATGTGGTATTTGTTCTGGCTTTCTATAGTTCTTCAAAATTCATCCTTGTAAAATAAGAGCTCCATAGTCTTCAGGAAATTCAAAACAGCAACAATATTTATAATGTTTCCTATAAAGTGGCCAAATTATAGCATCACTTAATAGATTTCTAGATTTTAGGGTCAGAAGGGACTTCCGTAGGTCATCAAGTCTGAACCCTGCCCTGGGCAGGAAAGAACGCTGGGGTCAGATGACCCCAGCTTGGTGCTTCTCCAGTCTCCTTTTGAATCCCTCAAGGTAGGAGAGAGCACCACCTCCCTTTGAAGCCCATTCCAGATTCTGGCAATCCTTACTGTGAAGAAGTTCTTTCTAAACTCCAACCTAAATCTGCTCTCTATCAATCTGTGGCCATTGTTCCTAGTTACTCCAGGAGGTGCCCTTGTAAATAGATCATCTCCTATTCCCTGCTGCCCTCCCCTGATGAATGTATAGGCAGGCACAAGATCACTTCTCAGCCTTCTCTTGCAAAGACTGAAGAAATCTAGGTCCCCTAGTCTCTCCTCATAGGGCCTTGCCTGCAGGCCTCTGACCATAGGAGTGGCCCTCCTCTGAACCCTCTCAAGATTTTCTGCTTCCCCCTTGAAGTGTTGTGCCCAAAACTAGACACAGTGCTCCAACTGTGGCCTGACCAGTGCCGCATTAGAGAGGAAGCATCACCTCCCTGGACCTGTTAGTCATGCATCTGCTAATGCATGATAAAGTGTGGTTAGCCTTGTTGATCACTTCATCACATTGATGACTCATGTACATCTTGGAATCAACTGTGACTCCAAGATCCCTTTCCACTGCTGTGCTGCTGAGAAGGTAATTCCCTAGTGGTCTGGAAATTTGGTGGCAAGTGAGTCGCAATTAACATTGTCACAATTCCCCTGTTCAGACATTTGGGGATGAATGACACAGCTCTGTGGTCCAAATCTAGCCTCAGGGCCAGGGATTGAGCACCCCTGCCTTAAATGATGTTCTGAGACACTGTACAAGTACAGAATGATATACAAAATTAGGACCTTAGTATGCAATACACTAATTATTATATTATTGTATAGTAAGGCATGATAACATTAATTACGGACTGATGCATAATAAATTAAATGGGATACTGTAAGTCCCAATGTCTGCAATGCTGAAGTCATTTGGGAATATTGCCTTTGACTTGAGTAGAGGCAGAACTAGACCATCTCACAAATGCATTATTGCAATACAACAGAAATATGGTAAAGTGAATGACAATTAAGTAACACAGTCAGTTATGGATAGCATGGTTGATTTGATTGGTAGCTGATCCAAAACACATCTATCACAGCAAATGAAAAATCATAAGGAAGTTCCATGTCTTTTTTATGATGAGCATTGTAATTATGTTTGGCAAGTTCAGCACATCTCTCTTCATATATAAAGTAATAAAATAGATAGGCATATGTATTTATTTGGAATATTACTGTCTTAGACCACAATCTTGTGGTACATCCTTTGGCTTTAATGCTAATATTCTTGTTGGCTCTGGATTTAGGACCCAGTTGCCTTGTTCTGGGGAAGGATCTACCCTCAGATTGACCACTACCTTTCCATTTGATAATAGGCAAATTTATTGATATACAGTGATAACAGAAAAGAAACAATAAAACCAATCCAAAAATTCTATATACTCCAGCCCTAGGGCTGACATCAGAGTCAGGATACATCTGGCCAGGATGCAGGCTTCTCTCTGAGGCTTCCTCTTAGGTGTCAGATATCAGCATGTTAGCAGTCTGGAGGTGGGATTCCGAGGCCCATACCTCCCATCCGGTGGGGTGGATGAGAAGGGCTAGTGGTGTGCCCTCTATCCATGGTGGCCTCAGGGACCCCTTCTAGGGACAGGGATAGGGAGGAGGAGAAGAATGGGGTGGGACCCAGGAGGAATGAGGGGGAGGACTGGGGAGAAGGGATCTGGGTGGAGGATCCTTGGTTACTCTCAAGTCTCTCCTTCCCTCCTTATGACTCCTGATGACTCTTGGTCTATATATACATACATACATATACACACACAGAATATATATATATGCCAATATATGCCAATTCACAAAAATCAAACCTTTAAATACTAGGGCTGTGTGAAGCTTTGGGTGCTGATTCGATTCAGAGGAGATTCGGCCTGATTCAGTGGCTGAATCATCAAATCCAAATTGAATTGGGGACCAATAAAAAGGTCCAAATCAATTTGAAGCTCTCTGAATCTTTGGAAAAGGTTCCAAAGTATTCAATGATTTGGGCAGTCCCTGCCAGCTGCAGCAGGGAGCTGGAGCTGGACTTGAAGCTGGTAAGTAGGGAGTGGGGGAGAGGAGGCTGGAGGAAAGGGAGGGGGCCATGGGGGGACCTCTGCCTGCTCCCCCAGCCCCACCAACCCCTGCCTGCCCCAGCTCCTGGTGCTTAAAAAAAAAGACTTGACTCACCAGGTGCTGCCAGGTGGGTGGGGGGGAATCCCTGCTGCCCCTGACTGCCCCACACTGTATGAGGGGCTCTATCACAAGCCTTCCTACCTCAACTCCTCTCCCAGACCCCCCACAGCTGCCCCACGTGCCCCAGCTCCAGCTCTTTAAGAAAAAAACAAAACAATGCCCCCCCTGGACTCATGAGCTCCTGCAGTGGCTGTGGGGTTTCAGGGGACTTGTGGAAGAGCCCCCACATGGCACGGGGAAGCAGGGGGCAGTGGGGATTGCCAGAAGTGGGTTGTCATGGGGATTACCCCCTGCCAGGCAGGAACTGGTGAGTCCAGGATTTCTTGGGGATATTTTTCCTTAAAGGGCCAGAGCTGGGGCAGGCGGGCAGGGGATGGGCCTGGGTGATTTGGAGATTAGGCAGCAGCTGAATCTCCAAATCAGATTTGGCTGAATTGATTTAGGGCAGTGATTTGAATCATTGAATTGAATCACTGTTCCCTGATTTGGCCAAATTCGAATCTGAAGCTAATACTAGCCACATCGCACAGGCCTATTAAATATCATTCATAAGCTATCAACTCTCACACATACAATTAAGTATGTCTCTTTGCATGGATAGTGCCTTAATGTATTTAGTTGTTGCTAGTAAAATGTTTTTATTCTCTTTTTATTTTTCAGTTGTTAAGCTGCAGAGTAAATAATTTTAGGTACTTGGTGAATATGTATGCTAAGAAATCAATCCTGCAGTGGGATTTGATAGCCTGAGCCTCTTTGTCTGGGCAGCAAGCTAAGGAATTCAGGCCACATAACATTATAAACTGAATCCAAATAAATTGGAACCCCCCACAATTTGTCTTGAATTTAGTCTGACCCAATGCCTATTGAAGTCAAGATTTTTGGCTAGGGATGTCAGATGGCAAGTATTTGCCAAAATTGGTGGAGGAATTTTATTTAAATCTTGTCCTGTCAAACACAAAAGTTATTCTATTGTTGCCCTGTGGGGTCAGGCCAACTCCCAGGATGTCAATATTGCGCAGTTAGACAGGAAGGTGTGACACAATCGCACATATACAAAAACACAAATTAATTAGGTGCACACACACACACACACACACACACACACACACACACACAAAACCAGCTCAGGCACATACACATCCAAACCAGCCCTAGGCTAGGCACATGCATACTTATCACCTATTCAACCATATACATTATACACCCCCAAAATTAGACAAAAATCAATTTTCCATACCTGCACACTCAGTACACATACACAGATCACTAATTCATAAATCATGGACACAATGGCATATATATACATACACACACACACTCTTCAGTTCACACTGGTGAGAGAGAAAGGGGTAAAGTGTAGGGAGTGAAAGTTGCCAGAACCAGGATTAGAACTAGTGGACTAGAGAGAAGCTGACTGAGGAACTGAGGCTTGGGTTTACTTTAGATCAAGTGGCCCCAGGGTTACTTGAGGTCACTAGTGAATGGGAGGGGAATAAAAAAAAAGCCTGGTGGCAAGGAGGAGACAGCCAGAAAAGAGAGAGACAGAAACCTGGGAGCTTGGGGCTGGAAACGGAGGCAGACAGCTGAGATATTGGGGAGGGGGGTACATATAAGCGGTGGCAAGGAGGAGACAGCCAGGAAAGAAACTGAGGCAGAAACCTGGTTGCTCAGGGGAAAAGGAGAAGGCAATGGGGATAAGACAGTGGCAAAGAAACAGGAGGTTTGGGGGCAGAGGAGATCAGGACAGGTGTTGGAGGTGGCAGTGAGCCAGAAGCAGGAGAGGGAGAAATGAGCCTGGAGGGACAAGGAGCAGAGATTGGAGCAGAGCTGAATCATAGTAAAGTAAAACCCAATTCAGGGGTCCAAATAACAGGTTTATTAAACAGAAAACACACTACACAGCCCCATGAAGTTATTGGTTCACAAGTGTGTGTGTGTGCACACACACACACACACACTCACAAACACTCACAGTGGCAGCTGGAGAAATAGACTCAGTGGAAGTGTTGGAGTCCAGGTATGGAAGAGAAGCAGAGTCCAAGTCCTTGGTTGAAGAGAGGGTGGGGGGGGGGTGATAGCTACCTATCCGGCAGAGCCTTTGGGTGGATAGGTGGTGTGGCATGGTGCTGGTCCATATGGAGAGGGCATCCCAAGGAGTCAGTCTTCACTACCCCTTTTAATGGGGCAGACTACCTCTGATCTCCTATGGGGAGGGCCTGTCCAGGCAACATGAGTCCTGTTCCAGAGGGTTCCTTCCAGGTGTTCTTTCTGAGCATGTGCAGCTTTGGCACAATGGTGGGTTGCCTCATCTTTTGTTTCTTGAATGCTGAGGGTGGTTCCAAGGGCTGTGTCATTGGTCCAGGTATTGGTGTTGATGGTTTGTGCATTCGGAGGGAGCTATTTTTAGATCTACTGCCATTGTCTCTCAAGCACCCTCATTCATCCCCATTCATTCAGGAACCAAGTTACATAGGAGGGGTAGGTGTGAATCAGGTTACACAACCGGGAATGGGGATAAGAGGGAGGCTTGACATTACAAGATGGAAACTTGACATGAATTATGCTATCTTACATATATAGGCCTAAAACAGTAATCACACAATATAAAAGCAGTAAAAAAAAATAAAAATAAGTAAATAAATAAATCAATACAAAATTTATGATTATCATGTATAGAACACTGGATATCTATATCAAAATAGCAGGGCACTTATTTGCAAAGAGGGGAGAGAAAAATAAAATTTACTACCTAAAATAAAACGTTAAAACTTATCCTACATCTTAGCTTACTTATACTTATCCATAGGGAATAGACAGGGAGAGAAAAAGTCAGAAACAGTTGGGGAAGGGGGGAATGCATTTTAAAATAAAAAAAGAAAAACTGGGGGTTTTGCTACACTATTAGCATTCAATTTGGATCTATTTTCTGTATCATGTGAAGGCTAATGACATAAAAAAGTCTATTTTTCACACTTGCTCATGCTAAACGTTCATATAAAAATGCTGGAGCTAGAACACTGTAGAAAAGTACTAGTCTGGGGAGTGAACTAAATTCTGCTTATCAGTTTAAAGGATCTTTTTCTTTTTCCCTGATGCATTCAATATATTTTATATTCACTAATAAAAAGCACAAATAAGGATATGTATTACATTAGGGACCTTAGTGCAATCAATAATTTTATTTACATCCATGTAATATTTTAATATGTGTACTTCCTAGAGTGTGATCACAATGACTCATTTTTCCATGTAGAATAAGAACCTAGAAAATATACTCTGAGTGGAATAATTCCTTAACCATTAGTTATAAGCTTATATGAAATCTAATTTAAGAGAACTAATTTGTAGCAGAATGATACACTTGTTTAATAATTTCAACAAGAAGTTCAAGAACAATTAATGCAAATTAGGAAAATTGGACATCAGACTCATTTATTATTCTCCTTGCTCTATTACTCTATTATTAGATGGCATAATGGGTGATCTCATTGCTATAATTACCATAAAAATCTACAGTTTATCCAATCAAAATATATTTTTGGGTCTCCCAGCAAGGTAGAAAACATTTGGTTATTTTTGCAGTTATGAAAATACATTAAGTAGAAGATCTTGTATATAAATGAGCGTAACCATTACACTAGAATGCTTTTTTGTAAAATGGAATATCCTTCTTTCCTGAAGTCTGCTTTTTAAGGAAAAAATGGTGAGAAGAAGAGAATCAGTTCAGTTTGGTAACAAATCATTTTTATTCAGCAGCCTGTCCCTATTCAAGACAGAATTTAAATATAGGTTTATCTCCACTGATTTCAATGGTATTTATTTTACACTTGTTTTAAAATGCTTTGCTGAAGTAGGAACATAATAAAGTGCATGTATGCATATGTGTCTACACACATAGGTAAACAATATCTTCCTATAACACCCTTAAAATTTAGTACTACTTTTTGAAGTAGGTAGATTGTAGTATTAGTAATTTCCATTCATATGCTACAGTTCTCATAAGGATACCAAGAAATGCATAAATACTGTTTCTTGTCATTAAGATTATAAAATATTCATATACGATTATAGCATTTGGTATAATTAATAGAGATAAGCATAACACACTATATAATATGATGTATTGATAGACAGATGGTGATTTATTTTACAGCTCCGTAAAGCTATAATAGACCATGTTTCAGACTCCTTCTTGGATACCACTGTTCCACTTCTAGTTCTTATTGAAGCTGCTAAAAATGGAAGGGAAAAAGAAATGAAGGACTATGCCGCTATTTTTCGAGAACATACCAGCAGGCTTGTAGAGGTAGGTTTGATGGATCTGCATTGGATTGAATATATCTGATAAGTGACCACCTACTGTACTTTTTCTTTTGCTGTCTGATTTGATAATATAATTATGTATGGTATTTCAGCAAAGAATAAACAGCTAAGTTCAATAATAACACAGGCTTTCTACTTTTACGTCATGTATACCTCTAAGTTGTAAGTTTATGTGGTCTTATCCACACATGACATGGAAACCAGTGGGCTTTTTCTTCTGTATTGAAATCAAAGAGAGTTTTTTCACAGAGGGGTCCTTTGTCATTGGTTCAAATGTATGACCATAACAAGGAATCCTTTGCAATCATCTGAAACTATACAAGTGGAAATACCATGTTAATGTTAGTTATTGTTTCTTTCCTCATTCTTAATATTTCTGCCATTCAGAGATATATGAAGTATACAACTAAACATTCTGATTTAGAGAATGGCATACAGTTTAACTCTTTGAGTCTGTAAGTTGACATAGGTTAGTGGAAGCCTATAGCTATATGGAGCCCAAAGTTCAAGGAAGGGTAAGGAGCTGTCTACATGGATTGTATGTGTTCAAAATAAATTCATTTTTATCACAAAATAATTTTATTTGTAAAGAACAAAATATATAATATTTAGGAATGTGCAGAACAGAAATAAATGAGTCTTGACACTCAATCCTGCAAGTATTTATTTATGTAAGTGAATAAACTTAAATATATACCTGTTAACTTAAATGAGATCCTTCAAATGGTTTAAATTACTTGTGCATGTGTGCACTAGAGCTTTAAACATTAAATAGTGGAAATGCCAAAGTTGTGGTGTCACAAATATATTACTTCAAATGCATGCAGGGTCTGTGCTACTGATGTTTTACTTTTCTGTGCAATGTTAGTAATGCAAAAAGGAGAGGATTTTTCTTTATAGCTGGAAAGTGTTTAGTAAGATGTTCTGTCTCAAAACCAGAAAAGTTCATCTTGATTGATTTGCAGATAATGAAAGATAAGTAGATACACAGGTGGCTAAAGTGGAAGGAGAATATTGTGTTTATGTGTTTTTTCACATGCTCCTGTAATTAGAAAATAAGGGTTACATTTATCATTCTCTAGTTCAAAAGAATGTCTTATTTATAGTGTGCTACAAAATAAAATATAAACTAAGCATTTTCCTAAATCTCCAAAAAATGACCATCCATTTCTGGGTACCTAATCTGAGACTACCAGGCACTGCCTGATTTTTTTGGAAGCAGCAGAACACTTAGCCTTTGAAAATCAGGCCTTTTATACAGGGAGTATAACTGAAAATTAAGCTGAACCAAACACCTAGTTTGAATCAGTATTTGGACTTGAACTCAAACCAGAGCTGAACTATAATATGTATTATCCTACTAAACTTGATAAAGGTTCAGCCTTTATTAAAACTATATACCTGGGCTGAAAAGGGGGAGTGCAGATGGTGTGGTGCATCATCCCATATAACACAACAGGTATTATCTTCCAGGTAAAAAGAAACTAGAAACTTTACTAATATACTAGGGGTCTAGGGGTATATTATTCAGTTTAAGATTGAAACAAAACAAATATAACTTTGGAATGAGTTCACAACAGTCTGCAGAGCTGTGGAATAGGAGGAGTGGCAAAACGTAGGGGGTGCATGGGGATGCACATGCACCCCCTGAGAGTGCTGGTGCACCCCCTGTCAGGCCACACTCCTCACTCAGGTGACGGGCCAGGGAATGCGAGTGCCAGATGTAGCCCTGTGGCCACTTCTGGAAGCCCCACAGCCACTTCTGGGAGTGCAGTGGCCACTCACCGGTTGGTAAGTTTTGCTGCACAGGGATGTGCCCCCTGGTCTGCAAGATTGGCCAGGGGAGGGGAAGCTCCTGGTTGCTGACTGGCTCTGGGGTGGGAGGGGGTACATGCCCCCTCCACTGAGGCAGTACCAGTTGCCCATGAATAGGAGTGATATTAAAAGAAGCAGCAAACATATGGCAGAATTGCAGAAGAAAGGTTAACTTGACAAGTTGAACATCAAGACCATTAAGACAGAGGCTTGATAACACCTGTAGAATGAAGAGTTCAGAAGGAATAAGATACATTTTAATGAGCCATGAATTCAATTGATGCTCTTACCTCTCACTGCTGCCTGAACAGAAATGCTGTTGCCACCGCCAGGCAGTTGTTTTTAAACTTTGGGTGGAGCAGGACTCAAAGTGGCGTACAAGTGCATTAGTGCACCCCCTCCCCACATCTGCCCAGACTACATATAAAAATGTTTTTTCCTCAAACTAAAAACTGCTGATTGATTATGATACACAAAAATAAAATAACATATAAACATGAGATTGCTACCAGAAAAGCATACCCCTCAGCTCTAGAGAATTCTTAGTATTTTCTCTAAACTTGCAATTTTTTGGTTCTTTAGTTTTTATTTACAGGAGAAATCAGTTAAATGCATGTAGTTAGCTGTAAATACTACTGCTTTCTCAGTTAGTGGACTCTTATTCACAAACCCTATTGCCTTACAATTGCTTTATGTTGCACTAACCGTCTAGTTTCACATGCCCATTGCCAAAACTTGATTAACACTTCATATAGTTGTAAGCACTACGTTTTCTCTGAAATGTCGGAACAAAATGGAAACAGATGGAGACCAGCCCACAAATGTAAAGGGAGAGGGGGAATGTGGGGATGAAGAAGAATAGGAGTTGCCTGTGCTGTGTTTATTTCTGACAAACTACTTATTGTCATTGACATCTCATTGACACAAGGATGACAGTCATCCATTAGAAAGGGAAGTCGTCAGTGAACCCAGAAGAGGCTAATCTGAGATCTATATGTTTGACTGAAGGCATGGCAAAGCATTCCAGGGGGAAGTAATGGTTCCTGGTAATGTTGGGTCACAGCTCTTTTGGTTTGTCTCTCTTGCTTATCTACCTCTGTAGTGAGGCAAGTTTGCTCAGAATGGTTGACACCTTATTGTATTTCATGGTGTCACTGGGGATGATTCAGAGCTTGAGTCTCCCAGGTACTGAAGTTAATATCACATTTCTTCAGATTGGCCCTAAAGGTGTCCTCGAATCTCTTTGCTCACTTCTAGAGCAGTGACCACTAGTGAGTTGGGGAGTATAGGCCCTGTTTCAGGAGCTGGTTGTCAGGCAACCTTACAATGTGTCCTGTCCAATGGAGCTGGTGCTGTATAGAGGTGGCTTCAATGCTTTAGTGAGAATATTGGTGTTTGTTCTTTTGTCCCTCCAAATGATATCAAGAAATTTTTGAAGGTATTGCTGGTAGTAATGTTCCAGAGCTTTCAGGTGTTTCTGATGTGTTGCCCAGGTTTCACACCCGTACAACAGGATAGGGATGACAACAGCCTGGTAGACAAGAAATTTGGTTTGTGCCCTAATGTCATGATCGTCAAAGACATGATTTTAGAGCTATCCAAAGGCAGCACTGGCATATTTTATTTAATGTTTAATATAGTCATTCATGTTTACTTTTTGGGAAAGGTGACTATCTAGGTAAAGGAAATACTTAATGTTCTCCAAGAAGTGTCTCCTAATTGTAATATGTGGGGAACAGCTGGTTGGTTTGGGGTAAGTGGGCAAAGTATTTTGCTTTTCGTGAAGTTTACAGTAAGTCTCCAAGCATTTCATATGTGTCACAGAAGCAGTTGAGAGTGGTTTGAAGCTCTACAATTGAGTGGTCGCACAAGACAAAATCATCAGAGTACTGAAGGTCAATAATGGAGGCATTAGTTATCTTGAATTTGGCACATAACCAGTTGATGTTAAAGTTTCCTACCTATGTGCTATTGGATGCTGACTCCAAATGAAAGTCTATCAGCAATGCAATGCAGAGTAGCCACAATATAGTTTGGAAAAAAGTGTTGGTGAAGTTATGCAGAACTGGACTCCAGTTCTAATGGTGAAGTGTCTGTTTCTGAGCCACAGTTTAAGATAGTTCCCGTCATGTCATCATGAAGAATTCTAATAATGGTAACAAATTTGGGCAGGCATCCAAATCTCATTAGAACAGAATCTTCCATAGGGCCTCTCCATTGATTGAATGAAAATTGGGGCAAGGAAGACCATATAAAGATCTCTCTTCTTCTATGGCTGTCTAGCAACAAAGAACATATCTATTGTACCTTGGAGTGTTCTGAAACCACATTGGAACCCAGATAGAACCTCCTCAGCTAGGAGAATGGTCTATTTGAGGAGAATGTGGGCAAGCATATTCACAACTATGGGCAGGAGTGCAATGCCACAGTAATTGATACAATCCAATCTATCTCCTTTCTTGAATATGGTTATGATCCTGGAATTTTCAGGTCATGGAGAATCTGTTCATGATCCCAGTTTTTTTTCAGAATAATGGTATGTAGTTGGTGACAGAGCTTTCTTCACCATGCTTATAAATGTCAGCTGGTATTCTGTCAGGAGCAAATGCTTTGTTGTTCATCTGCTCATTGGCTTTCAAGGCCCCTTGATAGGTTAGTGGGTCTGTGTGACAGGGTGCCATCTTCAGCTGCATTTTTTTTTATCTGCTGGTAAGTGTGCCCCCGTCAAGTCTTGATGGATTTTCCTTCTCTGTGGATCAGCTTCCCACCACCCTTTATTCATCTGCCATGAATTGATGTTACTTGGTTCTAAAGAAAGAGGGAGGCTGACCAAACAGGTTCCCAGACAGACTTCAGGCTCACCGCCCCTAGGATAATGAGGTGTTGCCTTAAAGGCAAAAATGCATACTCCTACCTCCCCTTGACATGCCCCATGCCTCACAGATGTTTTATAAATTTCTATTTATGTTGGAGTCTCAGCCACTGTGGGCTTACCCCCTCTCTCTCTAGCTAAACCTGTCAGTCAAAATCTACTAATCAGGGCTTGACTCTGAGGCTGTAGCTCTTTAACTTGCTCGGGCACAAGGCCCTCTGTTCCATACTCTCTACAACACCAGGCCTACTGGCCCTTCTCCATTGCACCCCTGTGGTGCAAGGCTGTTGGGGTCTCAGCCCCCTCCGGCTTTGCCCCTCTTTCTGTAGTTAGGACCTTTCACCTAAGTCCACCCACTAGGACCTAGCTTCAAGGCTCCTATCTCCCCTTCAAGCGACTTTGGGCTTGTGGCCCTAGTGCTGCACCCCTAGGGCAGCAGGGCTTCTTGAGCCCTCTATTACAGCACTCCTGGAAGCTGATGAGGTCTCCTTCTCCCCTACAACCTCAGCCACAAACCACTGGCTTTTTAACATGAAACAGAAACCATAGGCTTCTATGGCCGTACAATGAAAATAATAAAAAAAAATAAGAGAGGCAAAGTGCCCACTTACTTTATGTGATTGTCCTTCTGTCTCACAGCGTGGTGTATTCTTCCCAAAGAGGCTGCTGCAGCTGCTCCATAGTCATTGAGAGTTTCCCTCTTTGCCATCTCCCTGGCCTTCTCCACTTGAAGTTTATATGGTTCTGGCCTTCCCCTTCCTGTCACCTGACCAGGTGGCAGGGCTCAATCTTCAACCAGCTGGCCATGCCCAGAAGGTTCTAGATTTAAACGTACCTCCCTGTTTCTTGATAACAGAGCTAGGGATCCCTGTTATACGTCCCCCATCTCTTTTGTCTGGGGTCCTTCCTTCTCCCCCAAACCCTCTTCCTCTTTGTGTTGTCTCAAGAAGAAATTGTCACCTACCTTCTGAATTCCTGGGCAATACTTCACCTCAAAACAATACAGTTGCAGACTAAGGACCCATCTCATCAGCCTAGCATTATCCATCTTCATGCTCTGCAGCCAGCGTAGAGGTGTGTGATCTGTGATCAGAGTGAACTTTCACCCTAACAAATAATATAGGAGTGTTTCAGCACACTTAATCACCAACCACTCTTTTGCTATCATGGCGTAATTCCGTTCCGGTGGCTGTAGTTTTCTACTTATGTACACTATATGACACTCTTCTCCCTCTTTCTGGACCAGTACCAATTCAATCATTTGATGCATCTGTCTGCACCAGGAAGGGTTTATTAAAGTCTGGTGTATATAGTAGGGGCTGAAAACATTCACCGCGTGAAATGCCTTTTCTGGCTCCGGCGTCCACCTCACTTTGGTTGGGGCCCCAGCCGTTATTATCTCTATTAAGGGTACTACTAAGTCTGCAAAATAAGGTACAAAACTTCTATAATAACCAGCTAGCCCCAGAAAAGCCCTCACTTGTTTCTTCATATGAGGAGCTCGGTACTTCTGTAACACCTCTACTTTGTCTAACAATGGTCGCACCTTACCAGTTGCTACTAGGAAACCAAGGCATTGTATTTCTTCTTTCCCTATCTTACATTTCTTTGCTTAACTTGTGACCAAATGGAACCCCCCCCCTCCAATCCAGATATGGGATTACCTGTTACACCAGGGGAAAATAGACCACTGTTCCAGCCAATTATAGAGTGGCCAAGGACCCCAGGTTGTACTCTCTACCTGGCTAAGGGGGCAATATAGCCATCCAACCTAGAGGTCCCACCTTCCACCCTGTGTGAACAAAGGGAAGGTTTCTTTCTATTTTGAAATGGACTGACTCTGGAGACAGACCCAAGATATCTGGACTTGGCTTGTCATTCCTTATGTATAAGTAGTGAAACTTAATTATGTGTAGAATTCTAGAATGTTTCCCCTCAGATTTAACAAATTTTGAAAGCTTGTTTGAAATAACTTTTTACTCCCCCAGAGTTGACAATACTGGGCCAGAAGGCATCGTTTGTACAACACCATGGAGGTTGGGAGGGGAGGAATTGCCAGGCTTGCTGCTGATTTGGAGGAATGGGAAATCGCTCCATCTCACTGTTACTGGGGAATTCTTACTAGGGATGGGGTGGGAATTAACAGATTTTTGGCACTCTTGTGGGGACTACTAGTTAATAATGTCAACGATGTGGTGGGAACTGCTCCCTGTTATGTTGCCTCTTTCAGACAGCAAGAGAAGCCTGATAGCAAAATATGACTGCGCAATGCATTTCCCAAAGCACAGAACAGCCCCAGATTCAGTTTCCCACTCATACATTTCCCACTGTGGGAGCTAAGCTCCCCCAAACTCTAATGAAACTCCATCCATGCCCAGAACATTTCTATTTGTTCAGCCACCCCATCTAATTATGATCGATGGACAGATAGCCTGGAGCAGTGCTATATTCCTCTTCTGCAGTGATATCTCTCAGCCATTACTCAGACATTTTTGCCACCACTTTGCTAATCATAATCACACTTGCTTAGATTCTGAATTATGCAGCTGGCCTAAACTATTTGCTTTTTCTTTATAAAACTATTATTATATATTTTGTTTTTATAAAACTATTATAATTTATTTCAGTGGTTGGTAATCAATCATTGGAAGAAATCAGCAAAATCCTGTGAGAAAATTCTTTCAATATGACAGTGTTAAAAAAAAAGAAGCTATCTGTTGAGTTGTGGAACCAGAGTGCAGTTCAGTCACGTCTGGAGACCACGTTGCTTATACAGAAAGGTACATTCAAAGATACCATCCCAAACAGTATGCTGCACTTTGTTTATAAAAAGATGAAATACAGAATATAAACAAGAAAAGACCATAACAGTCATGCAGGCCTGATGAACCCACACCCAAGAAGTCAACTACAACACATGGTACGTTGAACACCATGTTAAAAATGATGGCAATTACAATAAAAATTGATGAAGCTATGAAGCTACCTTTCTGGATACTCACCTAGAGTTAATTATTGTAAATGGAAGACCATTTCAGTTGCTGGAAGATTCACAATTTCACAAAATTGTCAACTCCTTCTAGAAGGCTTGGGGCAAAACTTACAGTGAATGCTGAAAATATCCAAGACAAAGTTGCCACTCTTCCTGCCAGCATTTGAGAAGGAAAGAAAAAAGAAATCAAGGTAAAACTAATTTTAATGAAGGTGGATAATGGCATATGCCTTGTCCAATCACTTGAAGAGACTAACATTCAATACATTGTTGCAGGACAAATTTTTCTTTGAACTCTTGCAATGAATGAGATGGAGAAACACTCCTCTGAATATATGAAATCACTAATTCTTAAAAGTTTGATTTTAATTTTACAGGACTTTGGCAAGGTTTTTGTGTTGTCAAAACATTGCTTTTTCATTTTGTTTAAGCAAACTAAAATAATATATTCTAATATCTGCTCTGTCATATTGAACCTCTGTGCTATAATTTACTAATTTCAGAATAAGAAAGAGCTTTTAAAACAGAAACATTTCTTTGTCATACTTATTTAAAATGGATACAAGTAATGTTCTTAAGTATGACAAATTAAGAAATGTTTTTGTTTTAAAAGCCAATTTCTTATTCTGAAATTAGTAAATTACTTCTATCCTATGGCTGAAAGAAATTTGATTTGAATTAGTTCAAACCAGTACATGAATCACAATTTTTCTTTTTCTTTTGGTGGCTTGAACTGGTACTGAACCTGAACCCAAACCACAAACAGAACCAAACCGAAATAAATATTCGTTCAATTCCCTGCTTTTATAGTATCTGGAATTAAACCTACAACACCCAAACACCCCGCATAACTAATCTATTTCAAAACTTTAGGCTTAAGGTTTCAACATTGCATTGTACTTTTTAGGTCTGTCTCTCTAATTGTCATCTGAAGAGTAGAGGCTATGAGTAGGAATGGGTTTGTCTAGATGACTACACTGATTTACTCAAAAGGAAGGGAGTGTTAGTGGAGCAGGTGCTATGTTAGCCAATGAACAGTTCTGGTGTTACAGCTGTGTTGGTGCTCTGTCTCTGGAATAAAAAAAAACTCCATCGACTTGGCTGTGTAGGAATATCTTGTGCACAAAGCTCATTTTGGTTATTAGCTGGGGTTGTGTTCATTTCCGTTAGTTTCACACTTCTGTTTCAAATCACTCATTGTCGAACACACTTGGCTGCAAGATCCAGCAACTACAGTATGTCTAGGAAATCAACTATGGTCTGTAAAGCAAGAGAATAAACAGCCTTTTCTCTTATCTTTTTAAATGTCTGTGAGATTACTTTTTTAAATTTATGTTTTCAAAAAAAATAATTGATTAATCACTTTGTTCAGTATTGTCAAGGCCAAGAAAATTGAGATTTTCTGTGGAGTGAATTCTGCTTAAGCATTTGATATATTGCAGGTTAGATTAAGCAGGCACATGCAGCAGAAATGCCTTTATGTCACCATGTATACATGACTTTAGTGTGGGCAGGCTCCCTTTTCCTTTAAAGGAAGCTATAATGCAGCTTTTGCTCCAAAAAGCATCACTAAATAATGTTCTTCTTAAAGAACTCTGAACTCTGTAGGGTACTGGAAATGGCTTTTCTATCCTCCCCTTCTGTTCAGGAATGTAGTAGATTGATATATATGCAATATATTAGATAAATACACACACTCATACATACATGCATATAGAACTTACTAGATTGTTAAATTGGCATAGACAGATGTGTGCGTGTATGTGCTTGTGTGCAAACATATATACAAACAAGATGAAGTTTTTCCCCAAACAACATGGGACAAAAACCTATGTCTTAGATTTGAATACTGGCCCAGGACAGGTGGTGGATTATTTCCAGCTTCAGCCCCAGGCTTGGAGCCAAGGCCAGAGCTAAGCCACTGCCTGACCCAGGCTGGGGTGGTTTGTATGGCAGAAGAGTGTGAGAGAGATTGCACTGGTGGTGGGGCATATGGGGGAGACTTGCCTGTGTAGCTTGTGGGGAGTACAGGTAAAATTGCACCCTCCCCCTGCACTGCTTACCTTCTGCTTTGGCCCCTCCAGTCCTGATCTGGCTGTAACCACAGCTGCTACTGCTGCTTCTTCCTGACTGGGCAGAAAGGAGCCAGGATGGGGCTGTTGTTGCTGCCTGCCCTGAAGCTGAAGCAGAGCAGCAGATAGTAAGCTGGAAGGAGGGACTGGGGGGTGGGGAGATAGGCATGGGGGGTTCAGGTGGCAAGGGGGAAAATGTGGTGGAGAAGGGGCAGTTATGGGGCAAAGGAGATGGGGACAGGTAGGAGGGGAAGGGTGGGGGTCTGGCCCCTTACTCTCCACTGCTGTTTTCCCCATCACAGCAATAGGTGGATGAATTTGAGGTGACTTTCCACTAACTAGATTCTATACATGGAAAATGATAAATGGCATAGAATCTAATTGGGGGAGAGTCCTCATAGATTCAAACTAGTTTTGGTAATATGAAGTTTATTGGGCAAGTACCCCAGTTTTTCTTTTTTTTAATTTTATTTATTTATTTATTTTATTTTCCCTCTCCTTCCCCAACCATTTCTGACTTTTTCTCTCTCTCTCTATTCCCTATAGATAAGTATAAGTAAGATAAGATGTAGGATAAGCTTTAACATTTTATTTTAGGTTAGTAAGTTTCATTTTTCTCTCCCATCTTTGCCAATAAGTTCCCTGCTATTTTGATATCAATACCTACTGTTTTATAAATGATAATTATTATGTTTGTACTGCTTTTATTTTGTGTGATTACTGTTTTAGGCCTATATATGTAAGTTAGCGTAAGTCATGTCAAGTTTCCATTTTGTATTTCAAGCCTCCATCTTGTGTCCTCTGCTCCAGGCATCCACTTTGTTGCAACTGTATGAATCATGTACCCCTCCCATGTAAATTGGTTACTGGATGAAAGAGAGTGATTGGGAATGATTGAAATACAATGGTAGCAGGCCTCTACTGAATGGCCTGTAAGGACCAGGCCATCAGATCGCATTGATTCATCCAGGAACCACAGACCTCACCCAGGAACAGAGACAAGAACCCAGCATTTGAAAAACAAAAGATGCTGCAGAACTAGCAAATTTAATGTTGTACCTGACCATTACAGACACCCAAAACTGCACATCCCTGCATGGAGCACACATGCTCAGTACACCAGGGGCTGACCCTTGCCTGGGCATGCCTCCGGTCACTAGGGTCACACAAGGTCAGTAGACAGTGAAGACAGACCCAGTGGGAATGCCATTTCTATCTGAACCAGACCAGCTCCACGTCATGCTGCCTATCCACCCCAGAGGCCTTGTTGGCCACCCCCTCTGGACAACACCAAGCTGAAGGAGACCCTGACTGTCCATCAAGGACCAACTTCCAGCCTGGGATAGGTAGATATCACCTCCACATTTCCCCCTTCTTCCGGACTTCAGCCCCTGCACCAAGCCTCTTTAACCTGTGTGTGTGTGTGTGTGTGTGTGTGTGTGTGTGTGTGTGTGTGTGTGTGTGTGTGTGTGTGTGTGTGTGTGTGTGTGTGTGTGTGTGTCCAAAAAGATATTGTGTCACCATCTCCCCTGTTCAATAAAACCACTGTCATTTGTAGCCCTGAGTTGGGTTATATGTTACTGAGCCACCTCCTTCCTTTTCGCAGCTCTTCCTGCCATTTTTAGCCTCTCAGCCCTGCTGTCTCCCCCTATCTCCTTCTGTTCCCAACCTCTCCTGCCTCTTTCCCCCTTTCCTCTGTGTTCTCCACCTTTCCCCCACACCTTCTGTAGCCACCCCTTCTCTCTCACAGTCCTCTGGCCTGCCACCAACTTCCCCACAGGTTTCCTGGCATCTGGAGCCCTTCTCCAGCTCCCAGCACCAGCAGTTCCTCCCCTGGTTCCTGAAGCCAGCCCCCAGTTTCCTCCCCACTCTCTCTAGCTCCCCTACACCCTCTGTGCCAGTTTCTCTCTCCCTGCTTACCTTTTTGCTCCCCTGTAGCTCCAGCTTCAGTTCCAGCCTCTGTGCAGGCTTCTCTCGGCATCACTCCCCTGTTCTGCCGGCTTTGGGTGTTGTTCTTTAATCAATTAAAGTCAGTTAACCTCCCTGGCAGTCCCTCTCCAGCACCACTAATTCCCAGAGCCAGCCCTAGTTTCCCCAGCACCCTCTCTAGTTCCCCTGCACCCTCTGTCCCAGTTTCCCTCTCCCCACTTACCTTTTGGCTCCACTGTAGCTCCAGCTTTGGCCCCAGCCTCTGTGCCGGCTTCTCTCCGGCATCACTCCCCTGTTCTGCAGGCTTTGGGCATTGCCCTTTAATCAATTAAGGTCAATTAACCTAAAGTAACCCCCAAGCCTCAGTTCTTCAGCCCAGTTCTCTCTAATCTACTGCTTCTAATCGTGGTCCCGATAACTTTCACTCCCTATACTTCCACTTCCTTACCTTAACTTTTCCCCAGGTATCCCAAGTACACCAAGCACATACATATATACACATCACAACACCCAAGTTAGGAACTTACCTGTATATATGAATTAGTGATCCATGTATGTGTATTGGGTGTGAGGTATTGATTGATTCTGGTCTAATTTCTTTTGGTCTGTATAGTGTGTGTAGGTGCTTGAATTGGTGATAGGCGTGCATTTGCCCAGGCTGGTAATTTTGGATGTGTACGTGTCTGGATTGGTAGTGTGCGTGTGCACCTACAGTGTGTATATGTACCTACCTGATTTTTGAGTGTGTGCATGTGCAATTGTACAGCACACCCTCCTGTCTAACAGTGCAATATTGAGATCCTGACGGTTGGCCTGGCCCCACAGGGCAACAGTGCAATCCATCACAATAGCAACAGCCATATCCAAGAAATTGGTTTTAACTCATGGAAACTGAAGTATAAAAGATACAGCCAGTCCTCGCACTTATGGCGGGCTATGTTCCTGGAAATTGAAATGGTGCAAGTCGAATCTGATTTTCCCATAGAAACAATGTTATAATAGGGTGTTACATTCCTGAGCTAGGGCCTGATACCCACCTTTTTATACAAATGACCATAAACACCATATTTAAATCAACTATTTAATCAACTATAAGTGATATACACTATACAGTACAAAGCTTTCTTAAGTGTACTGTATATAAATTGATTAAACAGGGCAATACAGTAACTAATCACATAACATTTTATTTAATCAGAAGGTGAAGGAACACCATCAGGTTGATGGATTTCAGAAGGGCTTCTTTGGGGAGATTTAGGGGAGACTTGGGGCCACTTGATGAAACTGATTTTGAGAAACTGATTTTGAGAAACTGATCCAGGGATGTTTGTTTTGCTGCCCTCTTTTTCTCATTGTAAATTTCCCTGTAGTGCCATAAGTGCGAGGATCCAGCGCCGTAAGTAATAACATGGGTGTAAATGGCGGAGCGTCGCAAGTGCGAATTGCCACAAATTGAAATGCCATAAGTCAAGAATTGCCTATACTGCCAATTCATGAATGCTAATGGATTCAATGAGAAATTTCTTATAGTAGAACCTGGAGGCTCAAATTGAAATTAGGCCCCTCTTGAACAATCTAAATTTACAAGACAGATAGATGATGGAAGGGGACAGAGGAGTACAAAGCAGTGATGTAACTTTCTGAAGGTAGATCAGTGGTGAACCTGGGAATCAAATGCCGTTAAGTGAAGCAAGCACATAAAATCAAAATTAGTTATCCTTAATGTTATTTAGGACTGTACACCAAACAGGTTTATCTGTTTTAAATTCTTTAGAAATCAGTTTAATCAATGCAAATTCTATATAGAAACTTTGTTTTAGTATAGTATTACTCCCAGATGTATTGGGAAAGCTTCTATGATTCAATGAAGAACTAGAAGTACTGTAATACAGTTAGAAACTCCCTTTTGGTAAAGGCAGGCAAGCTTCTTCACCTAGATGTTGTATCTTTTATTAGACCAACTGAGTTGTTGGGGGGAAAAAAGTTCTTTTTGTGCCCAAAAGTTTGCAAAGAACTTTTTTCCAACTACTCAGTTGGTCTAATAAAACATATCACATCTACACAAATAAGTTTTCCTGCCTATATCCTTAGACCAACACAGCTACAACCAAAAACTCTGTATTTTGTCAAAGAACACACTCATGCTTACATGGGATACAAAAGTTTTCCAAATTAATTTTTTGTTTTGCTTTTTGCAAATACTAACGGAGGTGAAAAAATAATTGATACTGAACAACAAAATTTAGTAAGAATGCAGAATATTAAAATAAGATTGGGACTGGTGGGAGGGGAAATAATAATGACGATGATACAACAAAAGTTGTATTATCTGGCACTTTATCAACCAGAAAGTGCCACTAACTGGCATCTGAGGGACATGGCAAAAGTGAAACTGGAAGTCTCACTTCCAGCTTTGCCACTACAAGCCAAGTTCTTCTCCTTCACTCCTTTGGCCCATGGCCTGGAGCAAAGCAGCCTGCATGGGGGCCCCCTCCCTGTCCCCTGGCACACTGATGCCAGGGAGTGCACCAGATGGCGTACATTTGATTAACTGGCATATTTGATTAACCAGCATCCCCAACTGCGGGGGGATGCCAGATAACAGAGCTTTTGCTGTAATAATAATGAACCCCACAAAGTACACATGTTCTTGTTCTTTCTGACTTGTTTTCAGTCCTTTTTACATGCATCTCTGGGAAGGGTTCTTCAGGTGGAAGCCAGTTTCAGACCTTGAATATAAGGGTAAAGTTGCATGTTTCATTTAGATGGTACCAAGGATACTTAAAACCAACATATGCATTTTAAAGCTTGTTAACTCATGTTAAGTGCCCTCTGAGCATCTCAAGGCATCTCAAACCTTCTTCAGCCAAGGATTAAATCTGAGCTCTGCTACATAGCTTGTATTATGGTAACTTCAGTCTGCTCCTTGGAGATAAAATGAGCAAGGTGAAGTTCTCCTGCATCCCAAGACACACCACTCACAGCCTCCCCTACTCCTTTCCACTTTTCCAGTTCTGGTGGCTCTGTGCTGGGTGCATCTACACATGCAATTACCATACAGCAATAAACTGTGGCACAGTTTGTGCTTCCTTCTTGGGAAATTATGAAGGTTTCATTAAAAAAATTGGCTAAAATTTGGTATCTTTCATGTGTCAAGCTAAAAAAGATGATGAGGAGGGGTGTTGCAGTGGCAGCAGATTGGAGCTGATTGCCTTTTCCTCTAAACCAATATGGCTACAACCTGGATACCTGACACGTGGAAGATATTGAATTATAGCCGATTTTTAAAAAATAATGTCTTCATAATTTCCCAAGGAGGAAGCAAATTTGATCACCTGAAACCTGCGATACTGCTCCTGCCTGTGTTCAAGGTAATTTGAATCATCCATCACAGAGCCTCACAAGAGAACTGAAAGACACCTTACCAGCTAAGAACTGCCTGCCCGGAGGAGTTTTCAATCTATTGACTCCTCTGTGAAATATGGACTTTCATTTCTACTCAGGAGAACTTTTACAATCTCTTCTCCAATGCCTGATGAAGGGTGTTTGTGCCCGAAAGCTTGCAATTAAAGACATTTTTTGGCAAAAATCTTGGTCTCATAAAAGATATCACCTCTACCATGTGCCTGTGTGGATGGTGATACTTCATTGCAGAGCTTATTAGTCATCTCAGTAATAAAGTGCATGTGTAGATGTGCGTGATGGGATTTATAGCAGTAGCTGTATGTAGTCATCAGGAAGCATGCTAAACCCAGGGACCTATGTGGTTAGAAGCATTCTTTCCTCCCCAACTCCAGAATGGGAATGAGTAATGTAGAGGGAAGTCACAGGACCCATGAAGCTGTCTGTGCAGGGGAGAGCTGACAGTGCTTGAGGGAAAAAGCCCAGGCTACCTGGGAAAACATTTTAATTAATCTCGGGTAAACAAGGTTAATTGAAATTTTCGATGGCTTCTGCCAAACTCCAGGAGAAATGTGCAGCCCTCTCTGGAGAAGGCTGGGTGGGGATTAAAATCAGGTTAGGGCAGCTGGGATTGGGTCAGAAGGGGCTAGTGGAGGGCTTCTCTCAGCACACCCTCTCCCACCGTCTTCCTATCCAAGCATGGAATTACAGGTGGTTTGCTGAGGGAATCCACATCCCCTATGCCTTTTCACCTCCCAACTCCAAACTGCTGCCACTGCAACATCCCTCATCATGTGCCCTACCTTGAGCAGGGATAAATCTCAGATGTTCTTGCTCCTAGCCATGCTCCTGTTTTCCAGCACTCTACTGACAAGTCAGAGCTGTGCACACAAAAAATGTTATTAATCCTTAACAAGATTGCCCACAGCATAGTCCCACTTTAACACTGCTTAACTTTTTCCATGTTTAGTATGGTCTAAGTGTAGCATGTAACTTAATTGTGAATGGTGACAGTTCTCTTGTGATATCTTTTATTGGAGCAACTAGGAAGGAAGAGAAATTATCAGGCCACAGGTAACAAGACACAAGAAGTGCAATAGAACAGGCAGCCCAATTAATGAAAGATTAGCAGAAGTACTTAGTACATTGTAATGAAGCTTAATTGTGGCATTTAGCCATAAGGAACAAAATGTAAATATTCCCTTTGAATTGTGATGGTAAAAATATCTGTTTTCTGTCTCATATTTAAAACCACACTTTATGCACTTATAGATTAAAATTATCTAATTTGTCATTTTTGTTAAAAGTCATCTTTGTATGTCAAAACTCATTAAATGTCAGAAAATTGTATCAGCTGAGCCAGATAGTAATCTGTGTTAGAATAAAAAAGCACTCAGAAGGAGCAGGCAAAAAAGGTCCCGGTCCAGTCTTTCAGGAAAAACTGTAGAGTGCTGCTATTGTAGGCAGTTTCTAGAGCCAGTAAGACTGCTTGGCAACATTTCACATTTACAACAAGTTATAGTTATAACTGCTAAGACAATAAAAAATAATCTTGATTTTGGAGGCAAAATAGGATTATAGTCCACTTCAAGGCTGATGTAATTTACAGGAAGATAGTAGCTCCGTTTTAGATTAGATTTCCATTTCATTATACATTCTGCTTTACAGATTAAAGCCTCTCTCTTGAAAAGTATGGTCTACTGGAAAGTATTAATCATCTTCAACACCCATAATAGTTAATGGGATTATGACAGTATAAGCTAACAACCCTTGTAGATCAATGTTAAATTTAAAACCCTTTTGACAGTGTAAATCATTCTGAATAAATTTGTTGATTTAAAAAAAAAAAGAAAAGGAATGTGAAAACTGTATTTAACATTTCCAGAGCAAGCAATTAGACTGTGTAATTACACATAACTGAGAATCTCTGTAAAGGGACTTAGGAAAATCTATTCCTTTTTTCCCTGATGACATAAGACAAAAGAACACCAATCTAGTCATGCACAAGTTCTTAATGTCTAGAGCCGCTTAATAATTATGTGGCACTTAATCACTAGAGATGACATATTAAATTACGGATGTCTGATTCTATATTGGCACTTTTATTGTTACTATTTTTGTATGATGTATTTTCAGTTGATCTTTATGTATGTATAGCCAAGAATAGGACCTTAAATGCACCTGATTTGTTTCCTTTTTGCATTGGAGTTCTGTTATTTAACTTTTGTAGTTCACAAAACCTTAACCATGAAACTGAACCCCACAGTGTAAATTGAAAACAAAATAAGGGTCCCGGTCCAACCATTTACTGTGTTATTGTAAAATAGGAAACAACTGATGGATACAGTCTGATGGGAAAGTACAATGAGATTATATTAGTCAGCACAGTCATAGCCAGTCATTGACAAGTCTTTAGTAGGTTGCATACAGAAGGAGAATTGTAAGGAGGATTTTGAAAGGAGCTAATGAGGTAGTTCTGTGACTGTTCATAGGAAATTCTTCCCATTAGTGAGAGGTATGGTAGGAGAAAGCCCAGAAGTACATGTTTTCAATTTTTAGCCAGTGGACAATGGAAGCTAATGTTAAGAAGCAATCAGATCTGGCTTTCAACAGCAAGAAATGTGACAGGTAAGGTGGGTAATGGACCTGGGTCTTTGACATAAAAAACAAAGACAAGCTTATGTTTGATGTGATAGGGAAAGACGAAACCAAGCCATTGGAACAGTGCAAGTAAAGGGGTGACATAGTTAAAGTAGTAAGAGAGGAAAATGTTGTTTGCAGCATTCTGAACACAAATAGGAAAAATAACATTTGTCAAGGCCAAAAAAATGTAATTATGTAAAAAATGAAATTGTTTTATCATTATTTTGATGTTACATCCAAGAATGTATGTTTGGAGGGGGATTGTTAGCAAGAGAATTTCAATAAAAATTAAAAAATAATAAAATAGTTCCTACATTACAAATGTATGTGCAATCTTTCTAATACCTAAGGGCATTTTTACAGGTGCTTTGGGACACAGAGCTGGGCGCTTTAATTAATGAGGTGTGCTAGTTAAAAGCCACTTACATCAGCGTCCCTACATATCCCCATGCTGAAAAAATGGCAGTGGGGCATTTTGAGCTAAAGCTCATTGAACATATTTTATTTCAAAGTGCCCCACTGCCATCTTTTCAGTGTGGAGACATGCGGGGACGCTGATACATGTGATGTGAAAGGTGGCCAGAGAAGGCCAATTTCTGTGCTCTAGCACACTCGATTAATCGCATCTGCTCTGACGCGCTGGATTACCAGTGCGTCAGAGCAGACTCCATGCATGTGTATAGGAGCCCTAAGTGTCTAAGTGTGTTTCATAGTTTCTAGGGCCGGAAGGGACCTGAACAGATCATCAAGTCTGACATCCTGCCCTGGGCAGGAACGAGTGCTGGGATCATAATACAGCCAGATATCTATCCAACCTACTCTTGAAGACCACCAAGGTAGGGGAGAACACCACCTCACTTGGGAGTCCATTCCAGAGCCTGGCAGCCATAACCATAAAGTAATGCCTCCTGATATCAAGCCTGAACCTACTCTCAATCAATCTGTGGCCATTATTCCCTGTTAGACCAGGTGGTGCCTAGGGGAACAAAACCTCACTTATTTTTCACTGGTCACCCCTGGTGAGTTTATAGACAGCCACCAGATCCCTTCTCAGTCTTCTCTTGTGAAGGCTGAATAGATTCAAGAGCTTTAGTCTATCTTTGTAGGGCCCGGCTTGCTGCCCCCTAACCATGAGGGTAGCCCTCCTTTGAACCCTTTCAAGGTCAGCCACATCCTTCTTGATGCGTAGCACCCAGAATTGGATGCAGTTCTCCAACTGTGGCCTGACCAGCCCCACATAGAAGGCAAGGATCACCTCCCTGGACCTGCTTGTGATGCATCTGTAAATGCATGACAAGGTGTGGTTAGCCTTACTGACAGCTTCCTTGCATTGGTGGCTCATGTCCATCCTGGAGTCAACAATGACTCCAAGATCCCTTTCAGCCACTGTGTTGTTGAGAAGGGTGTTCCCCAGCCTATAGGTATATTGCAGGTTCCTTCTCCCTAGATGCAGCATGTGATACTATTCCAGATGTGATACTATTCCATCCTACTATAGAAGGTTGGGTGGGTTCTTTTTTCCTCACTATTTTTTTTTAGGTCAATCTAAGGAGCAAGATGATAAGGTGTTATAAAAATAGGTGTATTAATGGGTTTTCAGGGACTGAATGGACTTTAGGGGCCACACCATCAATGGGCAGGACAAGTGATGCTGTGAGTTTCATCCAAAGAAGTGGATCAACTGTGCTGCAACACATCATGGCACATCTGCCCCACTTCATTCAGAGATATTTATTTCCAGCCTTATCCAATAGGTGGAAAAGGTTCCAATCCATGAAGTCTAACTACACTGATAGAACTTACTAGAATCAGTATAGAGTTACCTTGGGAAAAACAGGGGATAAAAGTACAACTCCCTAAGTTATATTAGCATATAGGGAATGTGTGCCTACTTCTGTTTTGTGGTAGCCACTTGATCAATGCAATCAGAAAATTACCAGCTTCCCTCCCACCTAATGACACATGTTAAAATATCACCTACTGTGGCTGCATTATTGTACATCAGTGGTGTCCAGCCTTTTTCCCCCTTGGACCCAATGGATGGTGCTCAATCTGTCTATGAGCCAAATCCCTATGGAAGTCCTGATCTGCTGCTCGGGGCAGTGAGGCAGGACCTGATCTGGCCATGTGGCTGGTCAGGGAGTGATCCAGACCCAATTGGGTCCCACTGGGGGCAGGCCATGTTGCAGCCCTGATCTAGCTACACAAGAAAAAGGGGTTGTGGCCTGGACCTGATCCAGCCTCACTGGGGGAAGTGGGCATGGCCCAGTACTGATTGAGCTGCATGGGGGAAGAGGCATTGCCTGGCTCTGATCTAGGTAAATTGGGGAAAGGACACGGTCCAGTCCCTGTCTGGCTGTGTGTGGAAGGGGGGGAAAGGGGTGGGGCCTGATCCTGATCCTGCCCTCTGGAGCTTGGGAATTTGGCAGTGGGGGAGGGGTGGCAGTATTACTTGCCACTGTTCCCCCACCACCAAATTTCCAAACATACAGGGAGCCCCATGGGCTGGGTGCCATGGCTCCTTAGGTTGCATTTGGCCCACAGGCTAGAGGTTGAGCACCCCTGGTGGACATAAGCCATGTAAATTCTGTTGATGTTTATGTATTTTGTATCTAGGCTTTGAGACAAAGAAGTATTAGTGTCATAATATTTTGGGGCCTGTGGCTCATATTGGCACAATTATGTCCTTTTAATTGTGAATGATAACATATGTTTGTTTTTATTTCTTATATGTGAATATCCTATTAAGTATTCCACTTTTAATTCAAATAACCTTGGAAATGTAAATGAGGTAGTTGTTCATTCAGATGGTTCACTTTGATGAGTGTCTGTAACTGTTGACTTAATCCCTGCCAACATTCTAGCAAGAAACGGTTTGATCATGCAAGATGTTTAGCTATCGTGTAGTGATCCAGCAGAACACTTAACTTTGAGCACACAAACAATCTTTGAATACACTGAAGATAATGAGACTATCTGCATGCTTAAATTTAAGCATGTGTTTACATTACTGGATTGGGGCCAGGGTTCCCGGTACCTTGCAGGATTGAGCTCTGAATGCCTAAGATGAGAATTCTTGCCCCTGGATGCAATTGATCAAACAAAACCCAACTTTCCTATTACTAAATGAACCTCAAGCTATAAATGGTGACATTTTCATTAATCTCCTTAATCACAGTCTTTATTACATAAGTGTGTGGAAGGGAACAAAAGATAAACAACTAAAACATTTGCCAGACTCAGGATGTCTGACAAACAGCTAGAAGTGTCATTCACGCTAGTGTCACCAGGCAGGATATGTTATATGAACACAGAAAGTTCAGCTGTCTTTGAACGGACTTTGCACATTTTATGGTTTGTTAATATTATCAAGTTGGAAGTGCAACGATGGCTGATGCACAAGTTTAAATGAGCAGTGCAGAAGACATATTTGATGGGATACTGGAAAAATCAAGCATCACCACAAAGCCTTCTGTTATGTCAAAGAGTCTCTTTACTACATTTTGAGCAGGCAAAGCATTTCCAACCTGTTCTTTTTTTAAGGACATGTTCGATTTGCGATTTTTGATCATTATAATACACTGAAAATTCTGAGTCTCCCTATCTCTTTAAAGAACATGGTTCATCATGTTGAACACATCCATTTTTATACTTTGAATGGCTCAGAAGTGATTTGTAATGAGCTAGATCTCCAGACTAATAGTCAAGTAAGTTTTGAAGGTGCAAAGAAGCTATAATTCACCAGACTGCCAAAGTCTGTGTATTAAGTCTTATGTCTCTTAAATATCAAATACATATACTGGTTGGTTTATAGATCTGATATGTTAATTTATTCAATTTTTTGGAGTCTTATTAAAAATCATTTAAGATTTTGGGCTTTCACAACCTCCCTTAGAACATTATCCCACCGTCTAAGTGTGTTTCTTTTTAGGATATTTTCCTAATACTCAGGCAAAGCGTGAGCCTAGTTTTAATCCAAGCTATTCCTAGTAATCATTCTTTGGATGCTTTTAATTTAATGTGCATTAGTTTATTTTAAACATGCACATTAAACATGCATTAAAACATCACAGAAAACATGGATTTTAGCTTATGTGCATTAGAGAAGGCTAATGAATATTCTTCTAGTACTTCACAATGGAGGTGCTAGATTTAATGCACATTACCTAAAGCCCATTAATGGACTTGTATACATGCCCATTGATATACATTCATGTTGCTGAAGATAGATAAAAAGATATTCACAAATTTTGTTACTGTGTTTTTATGCCTAGCTAGGAAAATAGGTCCTGAAGAGTGATTTGGGGTCCTTCGGTGTTACTGTAATGCAAATCAGGAGTAAAAGTAAAAAAAAAAGTGCGTTGTGTCTTGAAAATCACATGCTAGAGAATGATGCCCTAGAATTTCTTATTGTGTGGAATTGCCATATAATTACTGAATAGGAGACTTCTGCTGTTTTTCTCCTAGATAATTTTTTTATGTTTGAGATACTTAAGCGTATGCTTATTCTATTTCTTTTCTTTTAGAAAATGATTTTCCCACTGAAGAATTTTTGTGTGTTGTTTTTAAATAATTGGTATAATTTAAACATACACTGTATTTTTTGTTTTGGTATTCAGTATTCATTTACTCACTCTGTCTTGGCAAAAAGGCAAATTTTCATATGTCAGAGTAATGTTGAGACTATTACACCATCAAGTATGAGGTTCTGTTTACCATTTAAAACAGCTGCCATCCACACACACTAACCTCATTCTGCTTTAGCAGTCATTAAGAAATTGCTGTTCTACACTGTGGCTGGTCTGTTTAGTCCCTTTGAAACTAATTAGCATACTACTTCCATATAACTGATTATCCAGTTATGGTGGTTGTATATGTAAAGTGAGTTAAGTTTCTCTACTTAGGGACGCAGGTTAGAAATATACTTTGTTGAATGAAATGGATCAGCTTTGCTTCACTGGGCAAACTGCACATTGCCCCTTTGTCCCAGGGAAGAATGGGAGAGAGAAGGGATGAATAAAAGAATGAAAGAAAATCACTTACCTACAGCAGGAGACGTGGTGCATCAGGGCTGAGAACAAAAGCCTGCAGGGCTTATTAGCTGTGCCTTCATTCAGGTGGGGCCAGACGGTGATGTCACCTGCAATCTCCGACCGGTGAAAATAAAGATGGTGGCTGGCCAGAGGAGCGAGGAGAGGGGAGCAAACTGGAGCAGCATTCAGGCTCCGGACCCACTCCAGGAACTCTCTAGGAGGGGAAAAGGAGTAGATGGAGAGCTAGGAGATCCTGGGCTTAGCCTTGGCGGCAGTGGTGATGGACAAGCCACCACTGGGCAGAGCAGGCTGGAGACAGCCCCTGTGGGCTGCAGCACCAGAGGACACGGGCCCCAGGGAAAGGCATGCCAGGACCCACAGATCCACAGGTGGGAGTGTTGGGTATGTTTGGGAGGAGGAAGAGGCATCCCCTGTGGAGAGAGCTCAGCAAGAGACCAGGGAGAACGCTGGGCAAGTGGAGCACCTACGTCACCCATAGGAGGGGTGCCTAACCCCATGTGGGGCACGGCAAACCCATTGGGAGGGAAGACACCATAGGAGGGAGAGAAGTGGGGTGGACAAGACCCATGGAAGGAATTAAGGACAACAGAGCCGTCACTCCTTACAGAAATAGACTATGACTGGTCTAGTAAGGAGAAAAGGTTCCCCAGCGATATTATAGAAGAACCAAGTTACTGTGGCCTCTGTTGAGAGAAAACAAGGATGGGAACCTGCCTGATACTTAGGGCAGCAGCAGAGGCAGGGGCTTGTGGTTTTAGTTAAGTTTTGTGTTCCTTTTGTGTTTCCCCATGGTGAAGGGGTTGTGAAAGTGAGGTGGTTGGGTAGTATAGCCCACAGGGAGTCAAGGGGGCAAGTTCGACTCGAGGGCTGGAAAAGCTCAGGGCAGAAACAGGCTCCATGAACTTAACCTACGGGTACCGAGGACCCATGAAGAGGGCCAGTGGAACAGGCCCCAAGAATCCCACACCAGTAGGAAGGAGGCCGACAGGCACCATAACCATAGGAGCAAGAGAAATATGGCGTGATCCACCAAGACGGCATGAGGCTGGGGTGTAGGGGCGGTGGAGCCTCATGAGTGACTGTCGGGAGACCCATGGAAAACAGAGGGGCCCAGGATAGTCAACCCCCTCACTGGGAACATTCAAAGTCATGGCAGGTGAGACAGGGGGAGACAGCTGCTGGAGAGAATAGCAACCCTGTCTATCCTGGGAGCCAGGAGGACACCCAACACCCATCACTCAGTCTAAGGCCGCAGGAGCGAGGGTTTTAGAGACTCAGCAATCACACCGTTGTACCATCCATGGATAGTCCAGGACATGGGGTGATATGTTTTCCTGGGGCTTGAAGGGCCTGGTCATACCAACCTTGGGAATTCCCAGGCAGGATCAGACCCCCAAATCCCTGAGAGCACTTTCTGGATTGCCTGGTTTACACAGATAGGTTTCTGGAATCTCTTGGTAAGCAGGGAAAGTGTCCTGCATGTGGGTCTGGGTAAGCAAGGAAACCCTGACTTTCCTCACTTTCTCAGATGGGTCCTCAGAGATTCTAGGGGTGCATTTGGGTAAGCACATCCCCATGTGGAGGTACGGAGCTTTGCTTCCCTGCTTATGGAGAAACAACACTAGAAATCACATGGTGAGTCTCCATAAGTGAGGAACTCCAACTTCCTTGCTTATAGACACCCTGAGATCTGGGGTGCCTCTCTGAAACCAGGGAAAGCTGGGTAGGTGTTCAAGGGGCTTGAGGGACTCTCAAGCCTCAACATACCTGCCCAGGGCAGCTGGAGAATCCAGGCAGTTCAGGCTACCTGTACTCTCCCACCACAGAGCTAATAGATATCTGCCACAATAGAACACCAGAATTTATTGCTGCTTGTAATATGGTGTGATTATGGGCAGGGACATTTATTTGCTTACCATAAAAACTGTATGCTGCTAATTTGTACCACCATAAAAATGTGACATTATGCGACATCTGTTTCGACCTAGATGTTCATCTTCTCAGCTGTTCTGTCCTAATCTGTGTGGACATATTTTAGTTCTGTTCATACAACCTGCTGGGTTCCCAAACTTAAGTATTTGAGTTTTGAATGTGTATAAAGCTGCACATTGGCTCTTATTTAAGACAATATTTAAATGTGCCTTAATCTCAACCAGACAAATAGCTTCACTGATTCCAAACAACTGCTGAATTCACTGGAACTATTTACATCCTTAAAATTAAGCATAACTTCTTTTTTGGATTAGGGCAGAAGTCAATGTGTGAGATTCTGCCCTCATTAAAACCATTGGGAGTCTTGCTTTTGAGTTCAGTAGGGGCAGGATTTTCATCATTGATGCCTGCTCATTTGTTAATGTTAAGTATATGCTTACTGTGTTGCTGTTTCAGAGTCAGAGTGCTCAACAACTTACTGGTTGGAACTCCAAATGATTTTAGATGCTAGTTTTGTTTACGGTGGTTATAAATACTTTTAGTATTTTCCTTTATGCTCAGTTTTACCTTACCTAGATGGGCAATTACATGGTACATAATGAATGACTGGAGGAGCTGTTATAAAAATGTTTTATAAACCTTTAAACTGAATTAAAATTAAATATAGACTTCCAGACGCAGTAACATTTTATATAATTTCAATATAGTTTTTATTTAATACAATTTATAGCATAGAAAAAAATAGCAGTTGCAGCCATTCTTTTTTTCTTTCCGACTTTTCCACAAAACTACAAGAAAGTAGTTTGTCTTTCCAAAGAATAAAGCAAAATTGACACAAAAACAGATACAAAAGCAAAAAACCATTCCACAAGCAACAACTTCAGAGAAATTGCTAAACTTTTGTATTAAAATTGTAGGGCTTTATTGGGTGGCAAGAAATTAGTGACACGATTAAGTAAGTTTTGCATGCTATACTATAGATGGAATACAGTAAATGTAAAACACTATTGTAATTTTCAGTGAACACATAATTTTTAGGATTGGAGTAGCATATTTTTTTTGGTCAAGATCATACTGCATTATAAATGGCTTAAATAGTTATCTCACTTCCATATCTGTATGTAGTTAATTATGAATAAATTCACATTAGTACAAATGCATTTATTTTAAAGTTTCAACATTTTTAGAATTTCTAACTGAACATAGCTACAGTTTTACAGAATCTCCATTCGATTTATTATGGAAAGTTTTTTGAACAGTCTTAGCATTTTATACCCTGTTTTCATCTCTGTTAGCACATCAGGAGGCTGGATGGATCATTATTATTTATTGATAAATACTGAAATAAATAAAGATGCTGCTGATAAGAAAACTGATTACTGAAGAAAAGCACATGCTTGATTTTAAAAAGATGTTTTGGATATTCTGGGTTTGTTTTTTTTTAATACACTGATCTTTTAAGTAAGTGATTTTAACTTGATTGTAACATGGTAACATAGTTTGAAAACCATGCTAGACTTCTGCAGAATAATTTTTCCACTGGGACAAGTGGATAGTTAGCTTGAGAGAAACATCTTATTCATGGAAAGAGAATGTGGATTCTGTAAAGTAGTTATGAAGATGGACCATCACTTAAGTTGTTACTCAATTATTCCCACCCCCTCTAGACTGAAAACTTTTTTACAGAAGTTCTTTGAAACTTTTTATGAACTTCTGTTTATAAGCTTTTCTGGACTCTGACCTTTAATGGTTTGTCTGGAATTTAAGAGACCTGGAAAAACCTTATGTGGCATGATTGGACATCATCTGACCTAGAAGGATGATTTTTTGACATTTGAAAAAGCATTTAAGTTATTTTTCTTTGTAGTTCCCTATAATAAAAGATTATTCTCCAAGTTCTATGTTCTATATATTTAGGGTTTTAAGACAGAATTTGTTTGAGGTACTCAGTCTAACTGTAGGAAAAGCATGAGGGATAAAAGAAGGTATTAAGCAATATATGTTTTTCTTCTTATGTGCCAAACTTCTTATTTGAGCTCTTCTCCATGCTCTACCTGTACTAACTTGGAAGTTTATCAGTAAGGACTAGATTATGAATATTAGTGATTCCCTGGAACTACTGTGTAAGCAACCAATGGCGGGTGGGAGTAAAGTACGGCTCAAAATAATCACTAGCGTTTATACTTTGAAGCTGTATCTTGGTTACTGAGTCAGCTTTTTCCTTTCAGATAGTATCATTTTTCCATCTGTAGTGCAGCAATCAGAAGCACCTCACCAGAGTTGAAATCATAGTTGTCAGCATGAGGTGCCAACAAAATAGCACAGAGGAAAATGGTGGGTTTTGACTATATTAGGCACATGGGCAGCTATTCTGTAAATTAATACTTTTGAGTGGAAGGCTCCAAAGCAATTGTTGAAAATAGGACAGACTCTCAAACAAGAAAGGTTTAGCAGCATTGGTGTCTGTGTCCTCGGAGATCTCCCAATATGTCCAATATTGATGTCCTCTCAATATTAAACTTGCTTTAATCAGTGTTGTATCATCATGATCAGTGTTGTATCATTTTTGAAGCTCAGCTGGATCTGCAAATACTATGCTGATGAGCATGATATCAAAATCTAGATACATAGAGTAGAGACGGCATAGCTGCATTCTCTGCATCTGAAGGTATTAAGGAAGTTTAACATTGTATCTTGGTTATTACATTGTTGCCCTGAGGGGTCGGGCCAACGCTCAGGATCTCAATATTACAGGAGGGTGTGGTGTAGAATTGCACACGCACGCATAAAAATCAATTAAGCACACATACACTAGGTGAATACACCCCTACTAGGCATACACACTCACACTAGCAGCTGAGATACGCACGTTCAAAATAATTAGTCTAGGTTCATGCACACCTATCACCAGTTTAAGCCCATACATGCTACACACACCAAATTTAGACAGAATCAGTTACCAACACCTGAACATCCAATACACAGACGTGGATTACTAATTCATATACCACACACACACACACACGCACAATGATATCTATATAAATATGTGTATTCACTAATTTACACACATACCACCTACCTACACATACACATGGGTGAGTTCCTAAGTTGGGTGTTGTGATGTGCGTGTATGTATGTACTTGGTGTACTTGGGATACCTGGGAAAAGGTTAAGGTAAGAAAGTAGAAGTGTAAGGGGTTAAAGTTACCAGGACCAGGATTAGAAGCAGTAGATTACAGGGGCCTGGGCTGAAGAACTGAGGCTTGGAAGTAACTTTAGGTTAATTGATCAAAAGACAATGCCCAAAGCCTGCAGAACAGGGAAGCATGCTGGCACAGAGTCTGGGACCGGAGCCAGAACTCCAGGGCAGCTGAAAAGGTAGATGGGGAGAGGAGGGAAAATGGGACTAAGGGAAAGTGTGGGTGTTAAAGAGGGGCTCTGGGTGTGGGGAGTCAGAGAATGGCTCTGGAGCAGCTAGAGAAGTTGCAGAGAGCAGCAGTAGGTGCTGGAAGCTGGAGAGAACTGCAGGGCAGCTAATAAGAGCTGGGAAACTGAGGGGAGCGGGGGAGGGGATGATTACAGAAGGTGCAGGGGGAGAAGCCTGAAAACAGAAACAGGCAGAAGAAAAATCACAGGGAAAGCAGCAGACAGCAGGTACAACAGGAAAGCAAAGGGGAGGCTGAGAGGTGGCGGAAAAGGGGAGATGGAATTGGGAGGAGATTGGGAAACTAGCAGAGAGGGTGGGAACTGGTGCTGAGAGAGAGAGAGGTTGAGGCTGGGATTTAAGATAAGAAAGAGACTGGGATTTAGTAAAACATGACTGAACTCGGGGTTGCAAATGACAGTGGTTTTATTGAACAGAGGAGATGGTGACACAATGTCTTATTGGTTCCCTTGCACCTACCCACCCACAATGGCAGCAGGGGTTAGAGAGGCTTGGTGCAGGGGCTGAAGTCCACTGAAGTCCAGGAGGAGAGACAGAGACAGAGAGCCCAAATTGTAGGAGAGGAGGACAGAGAGAGAGAGAGAGAGAGTCCAAATTGTAGGAGGAGGTGTGCAGGTAATATCTACCTATCCAGGCTGGAAAGAGGTCCTTGTCCAGTAGATGTTGTCCAGAGTGGGGTTGCCAGGAGGGCCTCTGGGGTGGATAGGTGGTGTGGCATGGTACTGGTCCAGATGGACTGGTCTGTCTTCACTGCCTCTTTTTATAGGGGCAGACCTTGTGTGACCCTAGTGACAGGAGGCATGCCCAGGCAAGGTTCAGCCCCTGGCACACAGCATGTGTGCTTTATGCAGGGATGTGCAGTTTCAGGTGTCTGTAATGGTGAGAGTTGCTGGTTCTGCAGGGTCTTTTGTTTTTCAAATGCTGGGTTCTTGTCTCTTTTCCTGGGTGAGGTCCATGGCTCCTGGATGAATCAATGCGAGGTGATGGCCCAGTCATTACAGGCCATTCAGTAGAGGCCTGCTACCATTTTATTTCAATCATTCCCAATCACACTCATTCATCGCGGAACCAATTTACTTGGGAGGGATACGTGACTCATACAGTTGTGACACAGGGGATGCCCGGGTAGAGGACCCAAGATGGAGGCTTGACATATGAAATGGAAACTTGACATGACTTTGGTTCACTTACAAACACAGGCCTAAACCATGCAATATCCATATGAAACAATAAAAATCAGTACAGAAATGATAATAATACAATATACAATAGCAAAAAATAATACAAACCTAGTAATTATAAAACAATGGATATCCAAAACCAAAAATTTGCTACAAAAATAAAATTTTTTAAAGCTTATCCTAAGTTTGAGCTCACTTATACTTATGTATAGGGAATACAGAGGGAGAGAAAAGTGAAAAATGGTTGGGGGAGGGGAGTGAATGCAATAAAAAAAAGAAAAGAAAAGAAAAACTGGGGGTTAAAGTTACAACATAAAACTTGCAAGTACTTGTCTTTTTAATTGCAAAATTTAGCAAAATTCTAGCACTAAAATTGCTTGACACTTAACTTTTAAGTCAGTAAGAAATAGATTAAAGTTCCCTACAATAAAATTGAAAACATACCTCTTGTGAATATCAAATAATAAATGATAAAGAATATATGTTTTAATAATTTAGACAGTTGGCATGTACAGTAACAGTTTATGAAAAGCAACGTTTCGTGTCATTTTTATCTTCAAGATGGTTCTCCTCATGCTCAGTTTATTTATTTTTTTAATTTCATGAAATAGCACTGGCATATTGTAACAACTGATTAAAGAAAGTAAAACTAATTAGAAATATTAATTGCAAAGGTGAGTGCATGTTGAATGCAGAGTTAGTGTAGTGGTGGTAATTCTTTCAATGACTTTAGGAAAGCACTTGGTCACCGAAAACTTTTCCCTCTGGGGCAGTGCAACTGTTCAGCCCAAATGGTGCAAGGGAGTGTCTAAACGTAGTGTTCAACATGATGGTCATTGTGTTTCCTTATAAAGGTGACCTGCTCAGACCAAATACCACATTTCAGAGACTACTGAACTGGGGTTGTACCTTACAGAGCAGGCCATGAGGATGTGAAATACTGATGGTAATTTTAATAAGAATGAAACAATGAGCACATTTTTCTCAAAGTATTAAAAAGTGACTTAATCCATAGTAACTAATAATGTGTTAAATGTCGCAATGCTTCACTACTGAGGGCATTCAGCATATATTAGTAAAACCTTTGGTATTTTGTTTTGTATTTCATAATTTGTGGAAATATTAACCTCTATTTTTCAACTCAGATTGTTCTTAGGACATTTGAAATAATTTAAATTTCCCTTTTGGAACTTTAACTTTACTGTTGGATGCATTTTTTCCTCCTTTTCATTTTTCATGCTTTGTTTAAGGAGACATTACAGGTGCTGCTACAAAGCAAGGCACACCATTTTGTTCTCTGTTTTTTAGAATAATCTGTAATAGGGGTCCGTCCACCAGTGGCCCCGCCCACCTGTTATGGGCCAACCACCCACCTTCTCGCCTGCCATGCTTTGTTGTTAATTGATTAATAGATGTAATTAAGAGGGAGGCTGCCCATTTTCTGCCCTGATGCCAGGGGGCGCTATCTGTGGCTCCATTCCTTCCCTACACTGCAGCCCAAGTCTCACAGATGGTATTTGTAAATTCTTTATGTCAGTGTCTAGGCCACTGTGGACCTACCCCCTTTTTCTCTAGCTAGGTCTGTCAGTCAAAAAACCCAACCCACTAATCAGGGTTTGACTCCCAGGCCCTAGCTCTCAAAAAACCCCCCTCACTCAGGCTCCTGCCCCTCTGTGGGGCTGGGTCCACCCACCCCTGAGTATTGTGCCCTCTTCTGGCACTGGTGTTATCTCATCCCCAAATATTGTGCCCTCTCTGGCACCCCAAAATGCTGCACCCTCTCTGGTGCCGGGGTCCTCACGCTCCCATGGGAACCCTATGAGGCCTCCTTCATCTCCTTATAGCCTAACCAAACCACTGGTGTCAAAAAGCAAGCAAAACATAAGCCCCTGGGCTATAACATAAATTCAAGCTGCCCAGCTGTAACATCCTCCAAGCCACACCCGGGGAGCTCCAGCCCTCACTAGTATCAGAGGCTGTACCTGCAGTCAGGATTCTTCCCTTTGGTTCCTCTGGGAGAGCTCCTTCCCCCTTGGCTGCTGGCAGGGAACTGCCATCCTGGCCTCAGCACTGGGGTTTATATGTAAGCCAGGCTCTGCCCCTTCTTGTCACCTGACCAGCTGGCAGGGCTTGAGCCTGACCCCTACTTGACCTGCCAGCCGTGACCAGAAGGTTCCAGACTTAAAGGGGCCACCCTCTCTCTTAGTAACAGGGTTAGGGTTCCCTGTTACATAATCACAGCAAATATTTTGAGATATTTCTTCTTAATTCCCTCTCTCCTGTACCTGTGATCACCTATTGTTCTGCTACCTCTTCCACATCTACTTTTTCTTGCCTTTCTTCTCAGGTTCCATCACTAGATTTGTGGAGAATAGAGCTGAGACTACTAGCTGTCACCTTTCAAATGTATACCTGTTGGACAGAAGTATGAAAACAATGCAGGTTAAATCAATCTCACAGGTGTAGAATAATTTTTACTTGCAAAACAGATAGTTAGTATGCTTGCTATATGAACCAACCAGTAACAGATATAATAGATTTCATAGATTTCATAGACATTAGAGCTGGAAGGGACCACAGAAGATCGAGTCAAGCCCTGCCACCAAAGGGGCAGGAAGTCAGCTGGGGTCATAAGATCCCAGCATGATAAGCATCCAGTTTGCTCTTGATGGTGTTCAATGTAGGTGCTTGGACCACCTCCAATAGCAGGCTATTACAGACCCTGGGGGCTCGGACAGTAAAGAAATTCTTCCTTATGTCCAGCTTGAAATGGTCTTGCCGTAGTTTATAACCATTTGACCTCATCATCCCTTGGAGTGCTCTGGTGAACAAACGTTCCCCCAGATACTGGTGGCCACCCCTGATAACTTCTCTGGACTCGCTCAAGCTTCTTCACATCCTCTTTGAATTGTGGGGCCCAAAACTGGACACAGTACTCCAGCTGCAGCCTCACCAAGGCCGAGTACAAGGGGAGAATGATGTCCTGGGATTTGCTTGAGAAGCATCTATGGATACAAGCCAGTGTTTTTTGCATTTTTCAGTGTTAAACACCATCAGGTTCTCATCCACCCATTTCTTGAGCTTGTCAAGGTCAGCCTGGATCGTCCTCCTGTTTTTAGGTGTGGATGCTTTACCCCAGAGTTTGGTATCATCGGTGAACTTGGCCAGTCCACTTCAGACTCCAATCTCTACATCATTAATGAAGATGTTGAACAAAATAGGTCCAAGGACGTCGCCTTGGGGGACCCCACTGGTCACAGGGCACCATGACGATTGACTTCCTTCAACCACCACCCTCTGGGTCTGACAACGGAGCCAATTCTCCAGACAGTGGATCGTGGTGGACCCAAGGCCACAGATGGCCAGTTTTGCCAAGAGGTGATCATGGGATACCAGATGAAAGGCTGGTCACCTGGTTGGAGAAGGAGATAATATTGGACAAGCAAGACATACCCACAACAAATCCATGCTGGCTATCCCTCAGGAAGCTGCCATCAGCCAGTCTGTTGAGAACGACCTCTTTAATAATCTTTTCTAAGACCTTCCCCAGGATAGAGGTCAGGCTGATGGGCCTGTAGTTTGCTGGATCCACTTTCCTCCCTTTCTTGAAGATAGGCACCACATTGGCTTTTTTCCCATCTTCAGGCACGTCACAAGAGCTCCAGGAGTTCTCAAAGATCCATGCCAGGGGCTGGGCTATGATGCTAGCCAGCTCCCTTAGTACCCTGGGGTGTAGATTGTGAGGGCCAGTTGACTTGAAGGTATGCAGCCTCTCAAGGTGTTCCTTCACAAGGTCAGCATTGATGGAGGGCAGGGAATCTCCCTCACCCAGGGCTTCCTCAACCAGGGCCCCGTCTCATAGTGGGCAGGGGTGTCCCATGGGACTGATGAAAGACCGACGCAAAGTATTCATTTAATAGGTTGGCTTTTTTCTGGGTGTCAGTTGTCAGTTGTCCCATCTGGTTTAGCAAGGGTTCAATGTTGCCCTTGCTTTTCCTCCAGCTCCCTACATAAGTAAAAAAGGACTTTTTATTGTCCTTGATACTTATAGCTAGTTGGAGTTCCATCACAGCCTTGGCTTTTCTGGTTCACTCCCTACAGGACCGGACCAGTGAAGAATATTCCTCCTTGGAGGTGGATCCTGTCCTCCATCCTTTGTAGTCCTTTCTTTTTTGCGCTAGTTCCCTGGAGAGCCAAGGGGGCTGCTGTGCCCTTTTGCTGCCTTTTCTCCAAGACAGAACAGCATTAGCTTGTGGATCAAGGATCGCTCCCTTGAGGAGCAACCACTCTTCCTGAGCTCCCGTCCCCTTGGGGTTCTGGTCCCTTAGGTCCTCACTGACAAGCCTCCTGAGCTTGTCAGAGTCAGCTTTCCTGAAGTCAGGGACTTCTGGATTGCTGACTGACTTGCTAGCCTTACGGCAGATAGTGAAGGTGATCAGCTTGTGGTCACTGTCACCCAGCTTCCCTTCAATCATTAGGTTGCTGATTAGGTCATCCCCAGTTGCCAGTACCAGGTTGAGGAGTGCTTTACCTCTCATTGGCCCATAGACCTCTCGTGTCAGATAGAGGTCATCCATGCATTAGAGGAAGCTTTGCCACTGCTTGGATTTAGCTGACCACTCTTTCCACGAGATGTCTGAGTAATTGAAGTCTCCCATGACAACCATGGACCTGGAGCAGCCTGAAACGGTCTGAATTGTCCTCAGCCAATTCCTTGGTGAACTCCTGGTCAAGCTCTTGACTTTGGGTGGGAGGTCTGTAGTACACTCCCAGCATTGCGTCCCCTATGCCATGTTCCCCATGGATTTTAACCCAGAGGGTGTCCAGTCGTCTACCCTGGTCACCAGTGTTGGCTCGCAGGGATGCGTAGCTCTCCTTAACATAGAGAGCTACACCCCTGCCCTTTTTGCCTACTTGATCTCTCCTGTACAGGGTATAGCTGTTTATATCCACGGTCCAGTCATGGGTGGAGTCCCACCAGGTCTCCGTTATCCCTATGACATAATTTTTTGTGCTAAGCAGTTCCTGCTGTTTATTCCCCAAGCTTCTGGCATTTGTGTACAGGCATGCAAGTGTCCCCTTGGGGGCCCTTGCATTGCCTACCAATTGTTCCAGGGCTGGGGCATGGTTGGGCTCCCTTAAGTGCCTTGGCCTGCTGGCTTTGCAAGAGTTGCTTAGCGAGCCAGCAGTGGTGGTAGTCCCCCCATCCCCTGGAAGGCTTAGTTTAAAGCCCAGTGGACCAAAAAGAAGACCGTGGTCTTTGACGCTGAAGCCTTCCCGATGACACTAGTGCCATAGTCTTTCGTTAACTACCTGGATCTTCCTCTTCTTAAAAGCCATACTCCCATTTTGTTAGAAGCCACTGGATAAATTTGTGAGAGAAAATATGGATAAGAGTGCTGGTGGCTGTAATGTCTATTTTGGAACACATTATGATGTTAGGGTAACGTTTTGGACTTTGGGGGGTGCTGGGTGTACAGTTGAATAAACATTTTTTTCCTGTGTCTCAGCAAAAACTGCTGGTCACAAGGCTGGATGATATAGTAAAAGCACCTAACTTTGCTAATGCTTAAGTTAGCAGATTATTAACAAAAGGATAGGGTTCAAAGTGTATGATATGTTGTGTAAAAATAGGATACAGACCAACGGTTATCGTTAGGGGAAAAAACAAAGTACAGCCTTGGAGATGGTGCTCAAGTCAGCAAGAAACTAGAAAGAACTACCAAGAAACCACAACTGACTGGAAAAAAACAGGGTCCAAAGTCTTATACATGCTCTCTTAGCAGAGAGGCACATAAATGAAGGAAATACATAGGCAATACCATGCTAATGAAGGAAACAGTAAACAGAGGTGGAGTTTGAGATGGGAGGAGAAATAGGTGGAACCAAAGGAGGAATGAGGGTGGAGTGAATGTAAATGAGCATGAATCAAGGTGTATAAAATGTGAAAAGAACTAATGTTCAGTGCAGATACCCTGGTTCACAGGCTATGTGTCTGTGAGGGATCCTGTTGTCTTCATTCTGAATAAAACTGTTGCAAGCAATGTGTGCTCCCTGCTTGCTCTGACTAATGAGTACCAGGATCCATGAGCAATTGGATTGTTGTCTCCCTAGTCATTGGGCACCTCATGGAGTCGGGGTCTAACTCATGGTATTATGTATATTTCATTTAATATGGAAGACATGTTCCATTTAATGTGTGCATTTACATCATATATTAGAAGATGATATCCATTTGCTGCTGATGTGTATTAGTGTGTCCCCAGCATAGACTTTCCCTAGAGGCGACGGCAAATGACCTGATACTTTGAAATAATTTACCCCAGGATTTACTCCACATTGGGTGCATCTACACAAGACATTTACTGCACACCCGGCTAAGTAGCTCTGCAGTGAAAACTCTGCGTCTACACATGCAACCTCATTATGTCTCAGTAAACTAATAGACACTGTCATAAGATAGTACTTGTCAACACAAGTACTATCTTACAGTGGTGTTATTTAGTTGCTGCAATGCAAGTGTAAATGCTGATGGGGCTGTCTGGGGCACATGGCTACTTCAGTGTGGGGGCTGCCTGCCAGCTCGCCCTGCACAGGAGCACCCTTGTTACCCAGCCAGCCCCTCTGCAGCATGTTGAGCTATGTTAGAGCAGCCCTGGGTTGGCAGTCTGACCCCTGGGGCCCCTGCCATCTGGGGCTGCTCTGACCTGTCTCAACATGCTGCAGTCCCAGGAGCACATGCAAATGCAGTGCACAGGAGCAATAAACTAATAAAGCAACCAAAATGTTGGCTTCCATCCATAGATGCTTCTCAAGCAAATCCCAGGACATCATTCTCCCCTTGTACTCGGCCTTGGTGAGGCCACAGCTGGAGTACTGCATCCAGTTTTGGGCCCCACAATTCAAAGAG
>NW_017728920.1:3661599-3670474 GCF_001723895.1 Crocodylus porosus | reverse complement strand
GTTTCAGGCTGGATATAAGGAAGAATTTCTTTACAGTTCAAGCCCCCAAGGTCTGGAACAGCCTGCCATTGCAGATGATTCAAGCATCTATATTGAACAACTTCAACAAATTGGATGTTTATCGTGCTGGGATCCTATGACCCCAGATGACTTCCTGCCCTTTGGTCGGGGTGCTGGACTCGATGATCTTCTGAGGTCCCTTCCAGCCCTACTGTCTATGAAATCTATGAAGTCTATGAAACTCTGGCACAAACTGTGCCAGAGTTTATTCAGTCACATTAATTGCTTATGTAGACAGCAAAGAGCAGACACAAGGCCACCACTCCCAACTGAGCTCTGCAGCACTTACGGTTTGCATTCAGTAAATGACAATCCAAGAAGTAAACTGGGTATAAAAACAGATTCACTGCATGTGCTACATGGTAACTTTCCCATATAGAAGGCAGGATAGAGATATACCTTATAGATTAACTTGAATCAGAGATGCATAATCTTTCCCATGTAATAATGTTACTACTCATTTTGCAAGGGATAATTTTATACTGTATTCAAGTGATTTTCTATGAAGCAAGGTTATGTATCATGTGTCAACTCCAATTCTTTTACATAGTGAAGTCAATGTTTATATACCTTCTAAGTGTTTTCAAAAGGGACATACAGATTATTTCCTAAAAGGGGGTTCAGAGCCAAGTACCTTAAATGATCCTGCTCAGGGGCATAACAAGCCATGCTTGTGCTTTGGGCAAAACCAGGGGTGAAGGGTAGGGGGCACATGGTTCTGAGAGAGAGAGAGTGTGTGTATGTGTGGGTTGCAAGGGGTGGGGGTGGGGGAAGAGTGCAGGAGTCTTACTCCAAACAGTTTCCGGCAGGTGTTGCTGCTAGTGCAGGTAGTGGTGCCACTGCTGTGTGCTCTGCTGAATCCTGGCTCTTGCTTTTACAGCAGCAGTAGTGCTGTGTCCGTGCACTGGCTGCTACTGCAGGAATAATGCTGTAGGGCTGCTAGACTCTGCAGGGGTGGGAGGACACTTTGGCACTCCCTAAGCTGGCACGTGGGGCTGGTGACCCCCTGTCCCACCTCTGTTATGTTACTGATCCTGCTTACAACCTGCAAAGGATACAAGCTAAATAAAGAATTACAAGCAGATTTAATAGTTTAACCTCTTCTCTTAAAATATATTTTGGCATGTGTTTTCCTCCACATTGACTTCAGACTTGAAAACGATCAACAGTATTCAAGTTGTTGCCTAGGATCTCAACCCTTCAGATTTGTCTTCATTGCTTTATTTGACTACTTTGAACTTATGTATGTAACACAATTAATTTACACTTACCAGCGTGCTGATGCTTCCCTCTGCTGCTTAGAGCAGAAGGTAGCAAAGGATTGGGAGCATGGGCACAAAAGAGCAGGTACTGCACAATATAATTTTTTCTTCCCATTGCTACACCTGATAGAAAAAGATAGTTGTGTGGCTCAAAGGTTTTTAAGTGGATAGTATATTAGGGAAGAAAAGCAGAATATGATTGCACTAGAATAATATTAGGGTCAGATCAAATCAAAATGAAATTTGTTTTAGATTTACTGGGGTGGGGGAACAAAGAAAACCTGTATACAGATAAACTGGAAGCATTTGACTTGACCAAAGTCAAAATATTTAGCTTTTGGGTTACTAAACCCATGTTTATCCTTTTTCAAAAATGTAAGTTGATTTTTTTTTAAGAAAAATATTATTTTAAAGGCATCAGTCAACAAGTTTCATTGCAAAAATAGAGTGAAATATTATGGTCCTGCTGAATTAAAAATATTTAAGAAATATTGAAATGAAATGTTTAACATTTTCAAAATTCTTTCATATTTTTGACTGAATAGTAGAGGCGTGGTGAGCTGCTTTGTTGCCTGGGCAAAGTTGTGGAAGGCACCCAGGGGCATAGCTGAGGCTCTCTGGATTGCATGGGTGAACACGGAGGACTCTTAGATCCTGATAGATGTGGGGTCCAGGTCATGCAGAGAGGGGAAGGAGACCAGGGTGAAGTTGGGGCAACTCTATGGTGCCAGCAGCTATGGGGGATGTTTCCCCCAGCTAAGAGATAAACCTTTGCCTACTGTCCCTCTGGAGGGTATCACCAAATGCCAGATTGAGTGAAGAACTCAAACCTTTAACCCCCATGTCTTCACCCCTACTTCTTTTCGCCTCAGAACGTATCTGCCAGAATCTGGAAGCATCCCTGAAGTCACTGCCTAGCTCCCATCCCCTCTCCCCACAGACCAAGCTGTAGCTGCTGGACTAGCAGCATAGCTGCTTCAGTTCCAGTCCCCCTGCCTCAGTTCCAAGGTTCCCCCTTAATCAGTGCCCAGGGCTTGTGAGTACCTCAATCCATCCCTAGTTATGCTGCTGAATAGTTGGAACTCTTGAAATTTCATTTCTATTGAATTCACTGTCTGGTGAAAAAATTCTCCAACAGGAGAAAGCTGGAACTGCAGACCCTTCCCTGAGGTACCTTGGGTCCAGTGTTCTTGTGACCAAATATTTTTCAGTGATCCTTATGTTCCTTGGGATTTCGGCTGCTGGATCTTTCCCTTCATGTGGTCAAAATCCTCCCTTGAAAATATGATTTTCAGTTAGTCTGCAACATGAACTTTGCAAAGCCTTTGAGGATTTTTTTTTTCTCCTCTGAGCTTCTCCAAGTATAAAGGGAACATTTAGCTATACTGCAGCTTGCTCTCAGGCAAGTGCCTTCTACTTTCAAGTACCCCTTTGTTCTATTTCTAGAGCATCTTTCTCAGGATTAGCAACATTAACAACTACCGACTCATGTCTAATCCTGCTACAAAAATGAACAGATGTTCAACTTCAGCAAACTCTCCCTCTTACTAGCCCCATTCTTTCACCTATTAATTTAACTTGTATTTGACTTTGCATTTTCATAATAATGCTAGTCAGATTGCACCATTTAGTAATATCTGTTAGTAAATATTGCTTCTATTAGCATTGTATTGTGCCAGCTTATTGAGCATGAATCCTCACATACTGTCTTGAATGCTTTTTCAGTGTCTGATTTGCAGTACTGATTTGGTTCATTTTGCTTGCACTGGCACACTGCAAAAGGGGATGATCAACCGAATTACACTTGTTGGTATGAACACTAATTGAACTCAATGACATTACTTTGGCAAAACTGTAATCAGAACCTATCCCCATAAGTAAATATCCTACCTCTCCCTCCATTACAATTCAGTTTCTTAGGCAGTACATATCTTTTAGCCTTTCACACAGATTTGCTGGGCAGCTTCAGCACTTTTAGTGGCTATTAGATTTTGATGCAGAATTTGTACATATTTAGTACAATTTAGCTGTTTTAAATTCTGAAGTTATACTGGGAAAATAAGGATCAATGTGGAAACCTTTGCCATTGGAGGTGATGGAAGCAGGAAGCATAGCCAGATTCAAAGACGACCTGGATAAATTGATGTATTATAAATCTATTAATGGCTATTGAAAAGAATGGTTGGAGATGTTTTTTTCTGGTGTGTTTAAATGAATAACTGGTGGATGCCAGAGAGAGTACTGAATAAGGTATAGAGATTATCTGGTTCAATGCTCTCCCAGTATAGCATCCACTCTTGCCAGATATTTGTACCTTGCAGCACCTGTTAATGGGTGGAGGAACGGTTGTGAGATGGCTGGGTACTTCATTTTGTTTAGCATGCTGGTCCTAGCATCACAAAATATTAACATGTTTTGGCTGGATAAGTTGGTTAATATGTCCTCAATTGTTAGTAGTATATTGGTGCAGATCCTCTGTTTACTGAAGATTTTCTCAGCACCAGTGTGAATTCATGCTGTCCTTTTCTCAACAGGCATAAAGCTATCTCTTGTTTGCTACTACCTTTTTCAGTGTCTCTGTCAGATCTGTTGGAACTCTGTATTTTCATGGTCTCACTGAATTACATGTTGGGATCAGTTTCTAACTTCAGCTTTTCCTTTAGTTGTTCTTCCCCTTGAAACATATTTTATATTTAGTTAGAATGCTGTATAGGACTCATAGTAATGATCCTTACTGCTTTCTCATATTGAGCATATTCTCATGTTGTATTGTGATCAGATCTGTGCCTTGCCCTGCTGCTGTCCTAGCAGCGAGTGCTGTTAAACCTCAACCCCACGTGAGGCCCAACGACTAAGGAATCAGATGAATCAATTGCCTGTGGATCCTGATACTCATTAGCCAGAGCAGAGCAGGGGGAAAACACAAGCAGACACTGCGTTCAACATTTTTGCTGAAGTGAAAGCAACTTCTGGCAGGTCCCCACCAAACTGAGTGGCCCAAAACATCAGTGCATTCATACATTTATACTTTCCAGTCTACACTCATTAGCATTAAACTATGCCCAGTGTCCTCCTGTTATACCCGCGGCTCCACCCCTACATTTACATGGAATTGGCTATGCATTGGCCCATTACCATGAAACCTACTCTGTGCCTGCATGAGGTCGTCACCCCTACCTCACCTTTACTTCACCCCTACTACCTGTGGTCACTTGCAGTTAATCATTTCAAAGGCCTTCCTTATATTTTCCCTCTTAATATACCATTGGTTTCTTCCCCTGTCCGGTTTAAGTTCCTCTACTTCACAGCTAATTAAACAGTTATATGATTAGGCAAATGATTAACTATTCAAAGCCCCTAAGTAAACAAACATGTAAAACAAACATTACACTTCTGCTAACTTTAGCATCTTAAGTCTTATGCCTGGTTAAATCTCCAACTTGGGCATAGGCAATGTATGTATCAGCTGCAAGACCAAGACCTTTCAGTGTTCAGCCTCAGCACAACTCAGCAAGGCAAAAGAGTGGGAGAAAGAGCAGATTGCAAGCAGCAAAGGAAAGGGAGCGGGGGAAAAAAAGGCAGGAAAAAGCAAGCATAAGTAAGCAGTGCATCAGCTGCAAGACCAATGCAAGGGCTTATCTTACATCAGCAGGAAAAATGGGCAAGAAAATGCAAGAGACACAGGGCAGGGAAATGCAAGGCTTCACCATCCTAACAAGTGCTACTCCTTTGTGCCATCTGTGTTGAACTCCAAGTGATAACAAATTTTTTGAAGCTTTCTTATTGGAAATTCCTCATTGACCTCAGAATTGTTTTATTGTAGCAGCATCCAGTCACATTTTGTCAGGCAAATATTGCTATTTACCAGTCTGGCTAGGATTACATTGCAAGTGGCTTTACAGGCTAGAAACAGACTTCTCTGGAGCATGATCAGCTGTGCTATGATACGTTACAGTGCCACTGACCTGTTTTGCTTACATCTACAGACACTGATGGGTGTTGCACCCTGACCTGGGACGCATCTGTATGTGGGAGGAAAACTCCCACTTATAGATGTGCCCTCTTATGTTTAGGAGTGGGGGAAACCCCTGGAGGGGATTCAAGCAGCCACATCTGCAAGCTTGGAGGGAGAAACTCCTATAGGGGTTCCCTTTTTCTCAATTAGGCCTTCCCTTGTCTGCACTAGACCTTGTCCCTTTCCACTGTCAGACAAACCCCCATGTCAGGCCACCAATCTACACACTGGGGAATCCCTCTGCAGGGATGTATGTCTGCAAGTGCAGAAGGAAGCTCCCATAAGGGGTCCCCCATCCATGTTTCAAGCATTTGCCCTGTGCTGCTACTTTCTGCTGCTTTACACCTGTAGCATTGGAAAGGAAGGTGGTTCCATTTTCCATATACCTTGCAGTCTTGTCCATAGGCTGAGATTTTTGTTTCTGCCTCCCACATTGCTTTTTACAGTGTATACATTAGGCCATTTTTGGTTGATCTTTCCCTTTTCTGTTCCCTGGGTTCCATTAATTTGAGCCTGTGTACCAGTTCTGTGCCAGTGGCTGACATTATCTTGATCTTTTTTCTATAAAATTTAGCTTACCTTGTTAGTTTCTCTCAACAATTATACTGATAAGCTAAAATTACTGGTCCCATGATGACATTTTAAATAAGAAACGTTAAACAGTCTCTGAAGTTACATAACAGAGTTATCAGTTCTTTAAGTATCTATCCTCCTTCTGATTTTTGGTTTTAGTTTTATTATCAATAAAGTATCTCTACAGTTTCATTCTGTCTGGCAACACTAAACTCATTAAACACTTTTCTCTGCAAACAGTGTTAGGGGCATTTCTTTATGGCAATGTGTCTCTTTAACACTCATCCTTTTTTTCCTAATGAGATGGTGAAAAGCTTGATCTCCATTTCTCCCCTGTGGTCAGTTCCATATATAGACTGGGTTTTTTCCCTATTTTTGAACAAAGGTGGGTTTTGGGGATTTTTTTTTTGTCAGAAAGTCCGGCTTTCCCAATGGTCTGAGTTCGTCCATGCTGCCTCTTTGATTTATTTCTAGATGCCAATTTGTTTCTGATTATCATAAACTCTTCCTTGCTGTCATCTCAATAAACTAAGAACTAAGTTTGCTGATGACACGGAACTATGGGGAAGTATGGTCACCCTAGAGCAGGTGTCTCCGAAGTTTTATGCTGTGACCCAGCAAACCATGGCCTGCAAGTGGCTGTGGCCTGACAAACCACGGCCCAGCATTCACAGTCAACCGTGGCTGGAATTTCTGTCTGGAAGACAGGGAAGGATACCCCTACCTCCAGGCAGGGGTGGGGGTGAATGGGTCAAACCCTGTGCTGCCACAGGCCCTGGAAAAGGAGCCATGGCCTCTCCAGCCAGCTCTGGGGGGCCACAGTTTGTTGGTCCATGGCCACTTCCAGTCCAGCAGCTGACCCACTGCAGTCTGGCACTGGGCTGTGGCCCAGGGATTGAGAACCTGTGCCCTAGGGGATAGGCTGGCAATCCAGACTGATGTCAATAGGCTTGCAAGGTGGGCAGTTCAAAATCTGATGGTGTTCAACACAGAGAAAGCTACTCCACCTCAGGAGAAAAAACCCACATCATGCTTATAGGCTTGGCTGTGCTACACTCACTAGCACTACAATTGAAAGACACTTGGGCATCATGATTGACCACCAGATGAACGTAAGCCACCAATGGGACACTGCAGCCATCAAAGCAAACAAAACTCTAGCTTGCATCTACCGATGCATCTCAAGCAAGACCCAGGAAGTCATCCTTCCACTTTACTCAGCCGTAGTGAGGTTGCAGCTGGAATACTGTATCCGATTCTGGGCTCCGCAATTCAGAAAGGATGTGGAGAAGCTTGAGAAGGTCCAGAGGAGAGCCATGTTTATGATTAGAGGGCAAGAGAACAGGCCTTGTGAAGAGAGGCTAAGAGCCTTGGGTCTCTTCAGCCTGGAAAAGCATAGGCTTGGGGTGACTTGGTGGCACCCTATTCTATATATATATATGAAAGCCTTAGTCTGTCTGTTCATAAAGCTTTATTCAGGCCAGACAGATGCAGGCCCCTGTCCCCGGCAGCACCCCCACCCATCATTCTTGACGGGCAATTGGCTAGTATGTACATAAGGGGTGTGCATCAGGACCTGGGAGATTGTCTCTTCACCCAGGCACCCCAAGGGAAGACAAGGTCTAACCGTCACAAACCCCTGGAAGACCATTTTAGGCTGGACATAAGGAAAAACTTCTTTACTGTCCGAGTCCCCAGGGCCTGGAATAGACTCCTCCCAGAGGTCGTGCATATACTCTGGACACTTTCAAGAAACACTTGGATGCCTATCTTGCTGGGATCCTTTGACTTCAGCTGACTAGCTACCCCTTGGGTAGGGGGCTGGACCTGATGATCTGGCAAGGTCCCCTTCCAGTCCTAATGTCTATGAAATCTATGAAACTGCCACCATAGCTTGTTGCCCATGTGCTGGGAAATGACATGAGAAGACTGCAGATTTCTAATGCTAAACTGGTTTTAAATTAGTTACAGCTAAAATTCTTGCAGCAGAAAGGCTGCCTCCCTGTGCCTTCTCTGAATTCTTTCTTCATGAATCCCATCATTCTCCATTCCTGGTTTGTTCAGCAACCTATGGTCCACCTTTCTGCAACACGCTAGGTATGTTGTGGACAAACTGGCAACCCCTGGGCTGCTGAGATCTCAGCTTACTTCACTGTTCACTTGACAATAAGAATTTAGTTAGTATCACTATTATGGGCAGTCATGGAACTGACAGACATCATGTCAATTTCAACTCCGGATCAGCTTCCTTGATTCTGTTGCAACCAGCAAAACAGGAAGCTGTGGATCCTAGTGAGTGGTTTTCATTTTAGAACCACTGCGTTTCTGAATTTTCAATACTAAGTATAGTGGGATATCACTTCCAAGAAAATCTTTGGATTTATATCAGGACAAAACAATATTAAGAACAGTCAGTTTTTCTTTATGAAATAAAATTGTGCATCTCAGGTCTAAATTGGAATTCAGAAATGGGCAAAATAAATTATTTGATGTACACAAATACATGAGAATCATTTTTCAAGATTGTTATGGGTTAGCTAGGTAAATAGATAAACAATATTAAGATTAATCTCTTCCTCCTGTTTTGAAACATACAGATTATTTTTCTAAATGTATTTTAAAATCAAAATGGTAGTACCACTTAAACAATTGTATAAATAAACCTATTTGCATGTGTGATGGAAAGAAAATCTGTCTTTGTGGCCATAGTTATTGTTTCAATTTTAGGTTTATAAGGGCCTTGTTACACAGTAATTTTGGGTGACTCCTGGAGCTCTTAGAACCTGGATTATCCACACATTAACACCTGAAACTAATTTTTAGCACTTGTTATGTATTTACACCACCCCAGAGCATGATTATTTCTGACCTGTTATCCAACTCATGTTACCCTAAGGTATAGCCATTCTAGGCTACACTTTAGTGAAAAACCCTCACATTCCACCCTGTCCCCCACTGGCTCAGA
>NW_017728920.1:3655769-3659985 GCF_001723895.1 Crocodylus porosus | reverse complement strand
AGAGGCAGAGGAGTTTGAAGGTATGTGTGATTTAGTGTTACAAAGAGATAGTAAATTAGCGAGATGTCCTTGGTGGTGTTTCTGCTTATCAGGTACGAGATACAAACTGTGCAGTTCTAACAACACTCTATTCACTATACATTTTTAATAATATTTCTAACATGTTAAAGGCTATATGGTTAGGGGTATTCTTTAAGGGTGGTTATATGGTTTATGTGTTTTAATGTCTCAGTGTGTATATTGGTATTGTTATTTGTGAAGGTTTAAAGAAATATTATGGTTAAGTTACTGCCCCTATGGGTTAACTGTGTTGTATAGGTCGTAAGTTATTTGGTTTATATTTGGTATTATATGTGAATTGTGGAATATTATAATAGTATTATAGGTTAAGCCCTGTATATATTCTATGTTTTATATTAAGTGTCTGTATTTATTCTTCTAATAAATTGTACATAGTTAAGTATTTGATTTTGGCCTAACTCTATAGAGAGGGGAGGAAGCCGCTGTAGTAGCTGACCCCTTCCTCAGCACCCTGCCTGACTACCACCACTGTCATTGAAGGAGAGGGCACACCCTCCAGGTGTACCCCGGCTACATATGTATAGAACCTAATTATTAGGTCATCCTAAATTTGTCCCCCCAGCACTGTGGTGGGGAAAGCAGCAATGCGGGGGATGGGAGCAGGTGACCAGACCCTCCCCTTTCTTCCCCCTTCCTGTCTCCTCCAGCCCTTGACCTCCTCTGTGCTTGTTCCCATCCCCCATGCTGCCTGTCCCCTCACTGCCTCCTCCCTCAACCTTTGCCCCTCCCATACTTGTGCCGGCACCTGCCCCCTGATTCTTTTTTGTAATGCCTGCTGCATTGCTGCATTTACTCTGTGTCCCATCCTGTGCTCCTTCCTGTAACTTCCCCTCCCCCCTGCTTACCTTCTGCATCAGCTCCAGCTCTGGGTAGTCATTGGCTCTGACCCCAGGCTGGCCTAGCCAGGCAAAAGCAGTGCAGGCAGCTCTGGGCCTAGCCAGGGCAAGGCTAGAGCTGGAGCTGAAGGCAAGTATTGCCAGGAGGCAGGCTGTGTGGTCTGCCTGTGTGCTATTATGGGTACTTTTTGTGCAAAGCAGAGCTAGGCATGTTTGGTCAGGCACCGTGAGCGGACCACTTTTGCTTTTGCTGCTGTCTTTGTTCAGGGTCTTTGCCTCTACTGCAGTTAAGTCCACAGCACCACCACCCTGGGCTTGCAAGAGATGCAAAACAACAACAACAAAACAGAGTTTAATAAATAAACTGCCACTTAGCTTTTTGCTGGTTTCATGTGTCTGACTTGCTAGGCTTCTCTGAGGTTTCACTTGCCCTATAGCCTCTTATCCTTCAGGAACTTTGAGGGCCTGCAGGGCTTGTGTGAATAAACAAACAAACAAGCAAAAGGAAAGTCTTGCTGACTGCCCCTCCCTGAGGTTGCTAGGCTTAGGCTAACCCCAGGCTCCAGGCAGCCTTGCTCTGCTGGTGCAGCCCCCTGAGGATGCTGCTGGTCTATGTATTGTCTGTCCCTCATTCCTCACACCTTGGTTAGCTCCCTTGATGGGAGGTTCCCTGTGTCCCCAGACCTGGGTCCTCAGCCTTTGGTAAGTCTCTCCAGCTCTGGGGTGGGTGAGGGGGAATGCTTTCAGGGTATGGGGCCATTCAGACTCCTCCACCCCCCTAGTTACAGGGCCAGGCCCTGTTACACTCTCCCATACTTCCCCCAAGCTGCACACTTGTTGATCTCACCCACACCCTCTCCCTCCCCACTGCACAGTATTCCCATGCACCCCCCACCCCCACTGCATGAGCTCTTCCTACTGTGTGTCCTTTCCCCCACTGCACAAGCTACCCAGACTGGGGGGCAAGTGGCAGTTCAGCTCTGACTTCAACCCTGGGTCTGAAGCCAGGGCCAAAGTATGTTGATTGAGGGCAAAAAAACCTTCTCTTTGATTCAAGTTAATACAGTTAGTCAATTTTGACATTAAAAGTGCTAATTGATTAAGAAAATGACTTGATATGAAGATTCTAAACCTGCTATATAAATTACATTTTTCCTGACAAATGATATAGGATTAAATAATGTAATAATGTCAAAAAAGCAATATCATAAAATGTTTAACTATATGTAAAATATAGTACACAGTAAACGATTTTGTACCATCTTCAAAACTTTTATTTTTTCTCCTTATGAGGTGGTCTAACTTCTGGAGAATTTTGACTTCTCTACATATAAACAAACTAAGCGGCACATTTGGAATACAGAATAGCTTGTAGAGCAGTGGTTCTCAACTTTTTTTGTACCAGGATCCATTTTTAAACATCCATGGCCAGTCCTGACGCAGTGCCCCTCACTCCTAACTTGCTGCCACCTGCTCCCAGCCCCTCTGTGTGAGGCGGGGGAGAGGGTATGCCTTCCCAAGTAACCCCTCACAAGTGGGAACTCTGTCAGCCTGCAGGGGAAAAGCCACAGTTTCCCATATTTTTCTCCATTAAAGGAGAATCCATTTCTAAAGTTTGTTAATGACCCTTTCATATATTCTCGTGACACATGGATTGAGAAATGCTGCTCTAGGGGATAGCACACTGGCACACAGTCCATGGGGCCTAGCATGTGCTTTACTCACTACTGTCTACCTCTAGGGTCAAAAAAGTGCTGGGATGTTTCCTAATTAACTGCACCATATTTCATCTTTAAATTCAGTACTTAATCCATTAGAATCTAAAGTGGTGCAATTGTGAAAGTAATATTGATATGAAAATATATATAACATTTATGAATCAAAATGTACAGTCCTTGAGCTAAAATTTAATATGCATCTCTGAATCAATTTATGCTTGTGACCCCTTATTTGATTTTCAACTGTAGAAAGAAAATAGGATTCTTTTTTCAAATGAATTTTATTTTTGTTTGGTAAATGAGAATTCAGCTGCAGCTCTAGGTGTATGTATTAACTTTCTACTTGGCCACATAATTATATACTTGCCCTCAACTAGTCCCTTTCTAAGTTGTCATCTCCTCCTCATCATCTTAATATAGACTGCCTTCTCTTTTAAATTACCCCAGACATCAATAATTCTTACAAGAAATAAAAAATAATGATAATTCATGACAGTCTGGTGTGCAAATAGCTTAGTATACCAAACGCCCATTCTGTAATATAATGCCTAACATGATAAAAACAATTGGCCAGCATTTTAGTCCATGTTAAGGTTAGTTATGAAGAAATTATTTCCTGTAAACAGTCACCAAACAGCAGTGCCTGAAGATAACAGTGCATGTTAAACGTGTCTATGTACTTTTTAACATGGTAAGCACAATACTTCATTCATTTAAGCATTTTTTTAGAACAGTACTTGTAAGAAGGACTAATCCCAAGAGGAACTGACTTCTGCTGACCTCAGTGGGAAATTAAGGAAATTATTATGGGACCCAATAGATTAAACTTTATGCAAAATAAGCATAAGGGATGTGGTTTGTGTTACTGACCTGTCTAACTAATAGGCCTGTGCGAAGGGGCTAGTATTCGCTTTGGATTTGGATTCAGCCGATTCGGGGAACAGTGATTTGATTCAGTGATTCAAATCACTGTCCTGACTCAATTCGGCTGAATTTGATTTGGAGATTCAGCTGCTGCCAAATCTCTGAATCTCCAAATCACCCAGGCCAGTCCCATCCCCTGCCCACTCTCCCAGCCCAGCAATGGCTGCCCCACCCACCCCACTCCCGGCACTTTGAAAAAAAAAGCCCCAGCTTACTGGGTGCTGCCAGGTGTCGGGGGAGATCCCCACTGCCCCCCTCTGTCCCACGCTGTGTGGGGGGCTCTGCATGAGCCCCCAGCACCTGCACTGTTCCAGCCTCCCCATGGCTGCCCTGCCCAACCCAGCTCTGGGCCTTTAAGAAAAAAAATGAGAAAAACCCTGGACTCACCATTCCTGCTGGGTGGGGGAAAATCCCTGCTGCCCCCTGTGCTACATGGGGGGCTGTCCATGAGCCCCCCAAAGCCCTGAGGCCGCTGCAGGAGTGGTGAGTCCCAGGGGTTTTCTCGGGTGTTTTTCTTAAAGGGCTGGAGCCATGTTGGGCGGGGCAGCAAGGGGGGACCTGGGAGAGTGAGGGGGGGTCAGGGGGCTCATATAGAGCCTCCCCATTCAGCATGGGCAGTGGGGGGCAGCAGGGATTCCCCCCCCACACCTGGCAGCA
>NW_017728920.1:3653612-3655669 GCF_001723895.1 Crocodylus porosus | reverse complement strand
CTCTCCCAGCCTCCCCACCTGCCCTCTACTTATCAGCTCTGAGTCCAGCTGCAGCTCCCTGCTGCAGCCACCAGGGACTACCCAATCGTCAAAGCTCTCCGAATCTTTTTTGAACTGATTTGGACCTTTTAATTGGTCCCCTGATTTGATTTGGAATGCTGCCAAATTGGGCTGAATCTTCTCCGAATTCAATCACCACTCAAAACTTCGCACAGCCCTACTAACTAATGCTATTTCTTTTCCTGATATTTTCTTTTTTTGCTGTTTTTTCCCCTGGTATCACAGTTGCACTAAATGTTGATACAATATTTATTGATATCCCAGTAAATATTCAAAGGGAGAGAGTTTATGTTTGTCTTTCAATTTTTTTAGTAGCATCGTGACAAATGAATTATTCCTTGCTTGTTACTATTGAGTTTGAAAATACATGGTTGTTAATTGCAAAATATATCATGTTAGTTCATCAACATGACTTGTTAGCATCTAGGCAACTACTTTTTTTTAAGTTACTCCTCTTGGTTTAGGATATTAGGATCATATGAGAGTAGAGATGGGAGGAACCTCATGAGGTCTTCCAAGCTAGCCCCCTGCTCAATGCAGTATTATCCATCATTAAACCATTGTAAGTCAAGTGTCTGGCCATGGACAGGCAGTCATTTTTAGCATGTTAAAAATTTCTGTGAAAGTTGAGAGTTGGAATGTACATTTATTCCAGTCCTCTGGCTAGACAACTACACTAGGGTTACCATAGATCCAGGTTTTCCTGGATATGTCTTCTTTTTCAGTCCTTTGATTTTCATCTGGGCGTTTTTCTGAAATAGGAACAAATGTCCAAGAATTTGCTGGTAGAACTGCATTTCCTGGCTTGCTTTAGCAGCTTGTGTGTTTACCAGGGACCCAGATTTTATATTTGCTATGGAAAAATGCAGATTTTCCTCTTTAAAAGATGAATGCATGAGTTTTCCCCTTGCAGGCTGGCAGCCTTTCAGCCTGCAAGTTACTGCTTGGGGTGATTGCAAGGCAGTATAGTGGCAGCAGCCCCTGCAGATGGATGCAGATAAGTCTATGACAGCCAGGGGTTGGAAGGCCAGGATCTGGGGACTGTCTGGGGGGCCTGTCTGTGTATGCGTGTATGGCAGGGATGTGTAGAGGGATGATTATGTGACAAGGGCCTGCCTGTGCTGGGAGATGGTGTCTGGGTATAGGTGTCCACTTCGTGTGTGCTCTGAGGCTCAAGCACCCACTGAAAAAGGTTAGCACCAATGAGCCGCATCAGGTGAGCTGGGTTGAAGTAACTTGTTGCCTTTTCTGCGCATAGGCTATGGAGGAGGAACACACACACAAAAAAACACCCACCGGCAAAAAACCAAAGTTGGTGTGTATGTGCCTGAGGGCTGGAGCTGCAGCATGGCAGGGGGGCAGGAGGAAGGCACATGCCCCTCCAGTGGGGGTGAGGGGACCTTCTGGTGGTGGCAAGGAGCTGCATGGCCAGGCCAGTGGTAATGGGTCCAATGTCCATCGCCGCAAAGGTGGGGTGTCTGGGAGACACTGCTTGGGGGGAGCAGGGGGCCATAGTTAGGCCACATGGCGCAGTGCAGAAGCCCCACCCCAGGGTGAGGTATGCAATAGGCCTCCCCTCCTCTTCCATCCAGCCTGCACTGGGGATGGACTTGCTCTGTAACTGCCTGCACGAGCCAGAGTTGCTGCTGCTGCCACATTCTGGCCTGGTTGATTTCACAGATTACATAGATATTAGGGCTGGAAGGGACCTCAGAAGATCATCGAGTCCAGTCCCATGCCTGAAGGGCAGGAAGTCAGCTGTGGTCGTAGGATCCCAGCAACATAAGCATCCAATTTACTCCTGAAGGTGTTCAATGTAGGTGTTTGAACCACCTCCGATGGCAGGCTGTTCCAGACCTTGGGGGCTCAAACAGTAAAGAAATTCTTCCTTATGTCCAGCCTGAAATGGTCTTGCAGTAGTTTATAACCATTCGACCTCATCATCCTTTGGGGTCCTCTGATGAACAAATGTTCCCCCAGGTACTGGTGGTCACCCC
>NW_017728920.1:3651114-3653465 GCF_001723895.1 Crocodylus porosus | reverse complement strand
GTCCCGGGATTTGCTTGAGAAGCATCTATGGATGCAAGCCAGCGTTTTGGTCACCTTACTAGCTGCAGCATCACATTGCAGGCTTATGTTCATCTTGTGGTCAATGATGACCCCCAAGATGGGATTAGGATGGAGGCAGCTTGGGGCCCCCTCTTGCAGAGCTGAAGGGAGGAAGGGGCTGCAGGTTGGGAGTCAGGGGTACCAGCAGGACCAGGGGGCTGTGGCTTGGGATTGAGGGGCACCAGAGGGGATAGGGTGCTGCAGGTCAGGAGTGCATGGCACTGGCAGCACCAGGGGGCTGTGGGTTGACAGTGGGGGCCACTGCTCCGATAGATTCCTCTGTTTTGGAAGTGGAAATAGTGTAACCCTAGCTACACAGAAAGTTCTCCAGGCTGGGGGCCCTAGAAGGCTGCTTGCTGTGGTACCCCCACCCTTAGGTAAGCCCACTGAGTGACAGACTGCCCTCTTCTCTACCAGGGAAGGGGGCAGGCTGTCAGTAAGGAGCTGGATGCTGCTGAAAAGTAGCAGCTTCTTCAAACAGCTCTGGGAGGGTTACAGCCCTGAAAGAATGTTCCTTGTCCTGATAATCTTCTGTTGGTAGGATGGGAGGACTGGGGGGCATTCTTCCACAGCAGGAAATCTGAGCCCCAGGAGAATGCTTCCCCCTGCTCCTTCCACCAATCAGCTAGTTGGAAGCATGGGGTGTGGGGCCATTTTCCTGTGATATGAGTGCTATGGCAGGGATTCCCTTGGCTCTGGGAATGTTCCCACCATGGCAGAATGCTCACTTTGCCCTCCTGGCAATCAACTGATTGGTGGAATTTGGGATGTACCATTCTCCCCAGCAAGTGGCCATATCATGGCGTTTTGTTACAAATCACATTTTTAATGAAAATCACTTACTTTAGTGATTTTTACAAAAAATGTAAAATCACCATTTAAACCAGGCCCTAGCTATACCTTAGTGTAAACACCCTACCTGCCCCCCCTCCCCTGATGTTTCATATTGGGCTACCTCACCCTCCACAGCACCCCAAGTTCACACTAACTGCCCTCCTTTCTCCACTTCTTTGTGGCTGCCCATGCTGTCTGTCCCAAGGGAGCAGGCAAGAAAGGGTTAACCTGCCTGCCTGGTTGCTGCCATGGTCACTCTCTGGGCAAGCTCAGCTTTAAGTGCAGCAGCCTGGCAGTGGTAGGTAGATAGACAAGTTAACCCTTTCCTGCCTGTTCCCTTGGGACAGATGGGGTGGCAGGGGCAGTGGGGGGCATGGCTGGGGGGGAACTGGGGGAGTTTCAGGGGGTAGGGAGTATTGGGGAAACCTAGAACAGGAGGAGAGAGAGATTCTTATCTTTCAGTCTTCCGGTACCTTGCTAGCTTGAAGTGTCACTGCTCCAAACTTGAGTTAGTACTAACACCTATGAACAGTTGTGCAGCTTGCAGTGTAAGGTGTAACAAGGACCTCAGGTTTTTCAACCTTTCCTTTTATGTCATGTTTCCCAGGTCTCTAATAGTTTTTGTTACTCTCTTTCTATTCTGTCCACTATTTAAAGTATGGGGATCAAAAGTCTTTACCAGCGGTGAACAGAGCAGAAGAATCACTTCCCATGATTTGCAACAGTTGTTAATACAACAGAGTGTACTGTTGGCTGCTTTTTTCTTTTTTTCTTTTTTTTTGCAACAAGAGCACATACACTGGCTCATTCACTGTATGGACCACTGTAACAAACAGGTCTTTCTCTGTAGTACTGCAGGCTAACCAGTTATTTCCCACCCTGTTTTTTATGCATGCAATTTTTCTGTCCCTAGTGCAGGTTTTTGCATTTGTCCTTGTTGAATTTTATATTATTGATTTTGGACCATTTCTCCAGTTTATCCATGTCCTCAAGATCCCAGCCCTACAATCATAGAATCATTGAAAATTAGGGTTGGAAGGGACCTCAGAACTTCATCTAGACCAACCCTCTGCTCAGAGCAGAACCAGCCCCAACTAGATCATCCCAGCCAAGGCTTTCATAGAATCAAAGAAGTAGGGTAGGAAGCGACCTTGTAGATCTTCAAGTCTGGCCCCCCGCCTGGGCGGAAGAAAAACTGGACTCAAATGAGTCCAGCCAGATAGGCATCAAGCCTCTTCTTAAAGATCCTCAGGGTAAGAGCCAGCACCACTTCCCTTGGAAGTTGTTTCCAGCTCCTAGCCGCCTTAACTATGAAGTAGTTCTTGTGGATGTCTAATCTAAACCTACTCTCCAATAATTTGTGTCCATTATTTCTTGTCATGCCAGGGGGCGCTAGGGGAAACAGTGTCTCCCCCAAACCCTTCTGGTCCCCTCTAGTGAGTTTATAGACAGTCACC
>NW_017728920.1:3637408-3649772 GCF_001723895.1 Crocodylus porosus | reverse complement strand
ATCTACTGTGCCTCCCCACCCCTCCTTGCCCCACCCCCCCATCTCCTGGACAAGCTGCCTGGGCTCTGACCCCACTCATCCAGCACAGCCCAGGCAGCAGTGGATGTGACTCAGCACAGTCACTTGAGTCCTGCTGCTTCCAATCGTGGAGCCTCTGACACACTGAGATCGACTGTCAGAGGCTCCACAATCAACTAGTTGATTGAGATTAACTGGTTGGTGACCACTTGTTTAGAACTATCATTGTTGCTCCTTCATATCCCTTCATGATAGTAGGTCGAGTTTTGAGGTGACAAGATTCATATAACTTGTCAGTCTAATACTTTTATCTACATAAACCCATTAGTCCCTTTTGTATCTTTCTGCTTGGGTCTGGTATGTCTGCTGGTGGTGATAGAAGGTCTCATGACTGGACCTGGTCAAAGCTTTTATAATTCGTATTCCAGTGAAAATTCTCATAAGAAAAGGGTCTTTTCATTGGAATCAGCCAACAAACAAATCCCATAGAAATTTCAAAATTTTTGAAGGAAGAAAACAATTCAGGAAAATGAAGATGTTACTGTTTGATTCCCTTAAATTAAATTAAACAGCTGCTTTCACTTCCATGAATTCCTTGGGCTTCCCCAATTGTGGGGGACACCTTGAGTTGCTTCTAGAGTATTAGGGTGACCTTGGAGTTCCACTGGAATCTGGAGCTACTTGGGGAGTCCTCCAAAACTTCCAGATTGAGACAAAGTACTTGGAATTTCCTGGTTCCTTGCTGTGGAGCTGAAGGCCTGGAAACTATACTCAAGCTGAGGCTGTTACAGGCATGGAAAGTAGTAGAGCCACGTTAATGTGTTGCCATACCTGGGCTAATGCACTGTGCTTCTCAGCAGACTGAGACTATGCTGCTTCCATTTCTAGAGCTAATGTGTTCAGAATTAGGCCAGAGCTCAAAATTAGCTCTGCTCATGACAGTCTTTTGCCCTATAAAGATGTATGCAAACAGTCACTGCATTGACCAACAGTTCTAGGGTTTTCCCAGCTTCTGGGTCTGTGTCAGAGAAACCTGGTAAATCTGGAATTCTGGAAATTCTGAGGCCCCAGCATCCTGCCACACAAGCTGTTATGAAATCAGGCAGGATTTTTATGGGAACTTGCCAGGCAGCCAGGATTCCATCACAACTTGGCCTGTTCTTTGGAACCAGTATGTTTTTGTTAAACATTTTGATTTTGGTGAATTGGCATTTTCTGATGAAGAAACATTTTAGGCAAAAAAATTCTGACCAGCTCTAGTTCTGACAGCTGGGAGCAATCCTGATTCTGCAGTTCTGTTTCACTTCTGGATGATCATTAGTAAAGCACTTTTATCTCTTGTAACCACATGAACCTCTAGGAAATCTTTACCCTTTGGAAAATAGTCTTGTACAGTATGTGCTGGGTATAGAACCGCTCGTGTGTAGCTGCCTCATCTTCTGTGAGACTGCAGTAGAGTCACTTCACTTCACTGTTTTTTAATATTTTTACATCAAAGATACTTAAAGGAATGAGGTTGAGACCAACTTTATTTGATACAGAGCCCTAACATTCATACCTGTCTCCCCTACAACTGATGACAGGTGGCAGCATCCACAAAAAAAACACTTTGTTTCAGTTTCCATCTCCCCAACCTCTCTTTCAAGCTTCACTCACTTCCTCACCTAGCGGGGTACATTTGACCTGCTCCAGTACTTTGTGGGCATTACTGCAATATTGCTAACAATCAGAAGAACAGTCTGATTATGATACTTCACACCATGAGCTGAATAAATTCAATTGTTTTGTTCACAGTAATTTGCACTATAGTCTTTTAGACAGAATACATTCCTTATAATTGTGCATAGAAAATATATTTCCTTTATTTGTAATGATCTGTATATTACTATTTAGAACTTTTGGGGCACCTCTGCACATGCTCCAGGGGTGCATGTGGGGTGGATGGGAGGGTGTATGGGCAATGCTTCCATTGAAACGGCTCTGAGAGCCGCTCTAATTAAAGTGCTGCAGCATCTCATTTATCAGCATCCCTGAACTTCAAAATGGTGCTGGGGATGCTTGAACTACAGCTCATTTGTTGAACTTCAGTTAAAGTGCCCCGATACCATTTTGACGTGCAGAGATGCTGATACACAAGATGTGGAGGCTGACTGGAGTGCACTATTTAGCACACTCTAGCAAACTCGATTAATCACTGTAATTACAGCATATCAGAGCAGCTTCCAAGCAGATCTACAGGCACCCTTTGGTAGCACCCATAATGGGCAGCATGCTGCACATCCCAACAGGGCAACATAGCCCCTTCTCTAAATTGTGAGAAGGCAGTAAGTGTTAAGGGAATTTTCCTTCATAGAAATAATACAAATACAGTTTCATAGTTGGTAGGGTCGGAAGGGACCTGAGCAGATCATCAAGTCCGACCCCCTGCCATGGCAGGAAAGAGTAGTGGGGTCAAATAACCCTGGCTAGGTGTTTATCCAGCATCTTTTTAAAGACCTTCAGGGTAGGAGCCAGCACCACTTCTCTTGGAAGTTGGTGCCAGATCCTAGCTGTCCTGACAGTGAATTTACCCTCTGTCAGCTTGCGACCGTTATTTTTTGTCACTCCTGGGAGTGCTTGGGGGAACAGGGACTCCCCCAATGCCTGCTGGTCCCCTCTGACTAGTTTGTAACAGGCCACTAGATCCCCCCTCAGCCTTCTCTCCTGGAGGCTGAACAGGTTCCGGTCCCTAAGCCTCTCCTTGTAGGGCCTGCCCTGTTGTCCCCTGATCATGTGGGTGGCCTTCTTCTGGACCCTCTCCATGCTGTCCAGTACTCCAACTGCGGCCTAACCAGTGTTGCATAGAGGGGGAGTATCACCTCCTTGGACCTGCTGGAGATGCATCTGTGGATGCATGAGAAGGTATGGTTGGCCTTCCTGACTGCATCCCCACACTGTCAGCCTATGTTCATATTGGCCTCAATAATGACGCCAAGATCCTTTTCTGCCACTGCACTGATGAGAAGGGAGTTCCCCAGTGTGTAGGTCTGCTGTTGGTTCTTTCTCCCCAGGTGCAGTACCCTGCACTTGTCAGTGTTGAAACCCATCTTGTTCTCATCTGCCCACCCCTGTAACCTGTCTAGGTCTGATTGCAGCCTATTCCTCCCTTCTAGCATGCCCAATTCTCCCCACATCTTAGTGTCATCTCCAAATATGAACAGGGTGTATTTTACCCCTTTGTCCAAGTTGCTGATGAAGATGTTTAACAGTACAGGCCCGAGGACCAAGCCCTGCAGAACCCCACTGCCCACATCCCTCCAGGTCGAATAAGACTGTCCACGGGTCCGACCACGCTGGCGCTGGTGCGGGTGCCCGTGGATCGTTGTAGGCTTGCTCTACCTTCCCGGTGTGGCCCCCGCTCCGGGTATGCTCCCGCCAGGTCCGCCTGCCAAGACTTTGATGTTGTTTTTTGGTTCAGTGAATTCCCTGGCGCGTACACGTCCAAAAGCGGGACCTCCCGTCCAGTCCGGTTTGGGGTCCTTGAGGGCTCCTGCCTCCCCTACACCCTCGCCCGGGCCTCCGTAAGCAAGTCCGTGTTGCCCACCTTTCCCCTCGTCCGCTGGGGTGGGGCAGCTCCTCAAAAGCAAAAATGTACAGTTAGCGGCCCGTGAGCTGCTCTGCCAACTCCCGGCCGGGGCTGGCTCCGATTTCTTTTTGAGTCCCGTCTGTCTCCTTCTGGAGACCCTCATTTCCTGGTTGGGGTTCACAGTTTGAGGCCTGAGCCCCTGTTCCCTCGTGGGCTCTGTCCCCTGCACCGCACCCCGCGGCCTGGGTCCGCAACCTACTGCCTCTGGCTGCCAGGCACTCAGGCCGGTGCTGAGGTGGGGCAACTTCCCCCCCGCCCCAGCCTTCAGAATCCTTTGAATGGCCCTTGGGGCCTTTCGCCCCTCGTGTCCTGCCCCTGCGGGGCCCTACCCTTGATCCAGAACACTCTCGCAGGACGCGGGCCAGCCGTCCTCTGCCGCTCCGAGCTTCCACCGGGGCTCTGCTCCTCCCCCGGCTCTTCCGGTCCTCTTCCTCCCTGCGCCGGCACCGCTTTTGAGCTTGCCAGCACCCTGGTGCACCTGGGGAAGGTAATTAGGGCAGGTGCCATGAGGCACCGTGTGGGGTTTGCCCCCCTGAGCCGAACCCACTCGGCAGTTGGGGCGCAATCTCACCCTGCACCTTCTCGTGCGCGGCCGGGCTGGATTTACTGCTCCCGGGGCTGCCTGGGGCTGGGGCTCTCTCGCACCGGGGCTGCCTGGGGCTGGGGCTCTCTCACAAAGACCCATCCACCACCACTCTCTGAGTGTGGCCCTGGAGCCAGTTAATGACCCATTTGACTGTGTAGACATCGACACCACATTGTACTAGTTTTTTAATGAGAATGGGGTGAGAGACTGTCGAAGGCCTTCCTAAAGTCCAGAAAGGCTATATCCACTGCGACACCTATGACCAGGCCACCAAATCCCTGGATGCAGAAGGTCACTAGGTTGGTCTGACAGGACCTGCCTCTAATGAACCCATGTTGGTGGCCCCTAAGCATACTCTTCCGCTGCTGGTCCCTTGTGGACATGCACCAGGATAAGTTTCTCAAAAAGCTTCCCCAGGACTGAGGTAAGACTAACAGGCCTATAGTTTCCTGGGTCCTCCTTCCTCCCTTTTTTGAAAATGGGAACCACATTGGCCCTTTTTGAGTCCTCTGGCACCATGCCAGAGCACCATGAGTGCTCATAAAGCTGTGCCAGATGTTCCCTCAGCACTCTGGAGTGGAGATCATCAGGAACTGCTGATTTAAATACGTCCAGTCCCTCCAGAAGTTCCCTGACTAGGTCCTTGCTGACCCTAGGCCTGGGTGTGCCTCCCACAGGGCCTACGAGGGTCCTGGTATGGGGATGACCAGGTCCCTACTCAGAAAAATGGAGGCAAAGAAATTGTTAAATCGGTTAGCTTTGCTGTCTGGTGCGATGACCATATTTCCTAGTGTGTCCTGCAGAGGCCCCACATTACCCAGTACCTTCTTTTTACCCGCTATGTATTTAAAAAAGGAGTTCTTGTTGTCCTTGATCTGGGTAACTAGTCCCACTTCCATCTCTGCCTTGGCCTTCCTGACCACCCCCCTACAGTTCTGAGCAACAGAGGTATAGACCTCTCTGGTGATGGCCCCTCCCTTCCAATGAGTGTACACCTCCTTTTTAGCTTGGAGATATTTCCGGATGCTTTTGGTGAGCCACTGGGGCCTTGGCTTGAAGGGTGGTTCTAGTTTAGTTCAACCTTCTGCACTGAAGCAGGATCAAATATATCTAGATTAGAGTTAGATATTTGACCAGTCAAAAAAAATTTGGTAAATTGACAAGTCAAATATCAGTTAAAAAAAGTCAAAAATTGCCAATAGGTCCAAATAATACACAGAAAAAGCACAATTTTTCTAAGAAATGTGTAAAAAAAGCAATAAAAAAGTCATAGTTCTTTTGAGAAAACTACAAAAAAGTGTGTGTGGGGGGTGGTTTTATAAAATTGCTATAATCTTTGACCATTAAAAAATATGCAGTCAATTGACCGGTCGAGTAACAATATTTGACTGGTCAATTGACTGACTTGCCAACCCTAGTCTAGATTATCCCTGACAGGTATTTTTCTAACCTATTCGTAAAAATGTCCAATGAAGGAGATTCTACAACCTCTCTATTTTCTCTGGTTTCTAAATCAAGTTCTTCACTACCTGACAGTGAGAAAGTTTTTCCTAATATATAAATTTAGGTGAAATATATTTTTAAAACCCTCTTTTACCCTTAGGCATATGTCCCGATACAACCTCCCCAGGGATGGTTGTGATGTCCCAAGGTTCCGGTGACCATGCCAGCTCCATCCTACCAATCTCTCCTGCCATGTCTTGCTGGTTTAAATAATGAATCAGGAGGCTGCCTTCAGGTTGCTGCTCAGTCACAGTACTGATAGATTCCTCTAAACCCTGTTGGTTGTTGGAAACCTTACTGGGTCCCACACTCAGGAGGTGCCTCCCAATACTCCCAAGCCTTATGGGCTAGATGTGTGGTTCCAAAACCTCCCCGTTACCATGCCCTGCAGGTGGTAATTAAACATTGTTCTTTTTTATGAGGCCTTCATCTAGCTCAGCCTCCTGTTGTCACTGGGCCCTGGGATCTTGTAGCTGTGCCCTCTAGCACTGGGCTCTCCACAGCCCTGTCTGCATGCCCTCACTGGCACTTCACTCTCCACAGCCTGGTCACTGTGCCTTCACTGGTGCTGGGCTCTCTGCAGTCCAGTTGCTGCACCCTCCCTGGTGCTGGGCTCTCTGCAGTCCAGTTGCTGCACCCTCCCTGGTGCTGGGCTCTCTGCAGCCTGGTTGCTCCACCCTCTCTGGTGCTGGGGCTGTACACAGTAGTGTGCCCCAATGAAGCCTCTTCCTCCCCAATAGCCTCAGCTCAGTCCACTGGATTACAGACAGCAATCAAAATATAAGCCCCTGGGCTCTAACATAATACAAACAGTGCAGGGTGCACTCTGTCTATTTAAGAGGCAAACTTCTCCCAAAGCTTAAAGTATCTTGCAGCCCAGGGTATTCAATGAGCTCCTGGAGCCCCATTAGTTCTGTAAGGAGCATGTCAGGTGGCCACTGCATCTGTGAACAGTTCTTCTCTGCAGGAGCTCCTTCCCCTGGCAGCTGCCAAAGAATTCACCCTTCTGGCCTCAGCCCTGGGGCTTATATGTGCCCAGGACCCCGACTCCTCCCAGTCACATAGCGAGGTGCAGGTGCAGGTGCAGACTAATTTCCTCATTTGCCTGCTGCCACATCAACCTGCACCTGTGGTGTTGGTGCCTGGCTGCTAGGGCCCTCTCTCTAGGCAGTTTCTGTCCTTAAAGAAGCAGGCACACCTTAGTGCCCAGTGACAGCATATTTAAAAGAGTTATTTTAAAGATAAGTTTTGTCTTATAAAATAAGGATGGATAAAATGTTATGCAAGTTCAAAAGTGTAGTTGGAAAATATATCTTGCTATATATTGTGATTTTTTTCCTTGGGTTTCTATTAGCAAAATACTGCTATAAGTAAGCTCATATATCTAGTGTTTGTGTATGTTAGTATATATAGTCTAAGTACATTGGAAAAGACTGAGAAACCAAATGGGAATTTGGTTTACTTTAATGGTGGTGTTTTTATCTGATGCTGTTGATCTCATTAAATTTCCTTTTCCTAAACAGTTTTCATAGGCTAGTTGAAATGAAAAGGTGCCCCATTCGCGTGTAAGGTCTTAGTCTTTGCAATGTTACAAATTAAGTCTTTACTATTATTAGCACTAGCTTGTGTTAATTAAGTTTTCCTCATCAAAATAATGATGTTAATATAATTAGGGAAAGTATAATTGTTTCAGAATATTATGGCAACATTATTTTACCATAAGTATAAACATTCTGTATTTTAAAAGCATATAACATAATCTAAGATATACTGAAGCATTCAAAAAATAATCTGTTTTTTTTTCTAGTGCTTAATTACAGTACAGGAGTGTAATCCGTGATAAATATAAAGTCTTATCAAAAGGCTTTGTATAGCATCTGGAAACCCCCAACTGTGATAAACACTTACAAATACATTGTAACTGACAGTCTATTCTCTACATAGCCTATAGAGTAGATGGACAATACAGAAAGGGACTGATAGAGGAAAGAATGACCCAGAGTTAGGAGCTGACTTGCCCAAGTCCATCTGCTAGGCCACGGGTGCACAGCTTGGACTTTCTTGAGGACCTCTTCCACTGCTGCCATTGGAAGGTAACTGTTAATAAATGGAAGTAAGCCCTCAGTTTATTGCAAGTAAGAAATTGGACCAGAAGTACAAATTAATGAATTGCTGCATAGCAAGAGGGAGACCTCGCTGCTTTGTTCTTCTAATACTTTTTGTTTTAAATATAGAATTATGGCCAACAGCTGGGGTTACCATGGTGGACTGCATGTGACCAAAAGGCTCTGTGCTGTTTACTGCTGATCTAGATTGCAGATTCTCAACCTGTGGGCTGTCAAGTCATTGTAGGTGGGACACAATGGAATCTGTTACTCCTGCCAAATGTCTTCAGCCTCAGTGTACTCTGTGGGTGGGTCCATTAATGGACTTTTACTACAGCGCATTAAGTTTAGTACCTCCAATGTGAGGTACTAACTAAATCACATTAGGCTGCCCTAATGCAAAAGCGCGTGCTTTTTTAGTGGTGCTTAATGAAAGCCTAATTATACTGTGCATTAGCGTATTAGCTTGTTTTTTCTTGTGATGCTGTAAAATAGTAAAATAGGCTACTGTGCATTAAATTGCATGTGTAAACGTGACCTATATGTGCTACTTCTGGTACAGGAATTACTGAATTGCTTTAGCAAGACGCTTAAGAAAATAAGTGAGTCAAGCCACAGATCCATATAGCCCAGTATCCTGCCTCTCACAGTGAGGAGGATGGCTTGGGGCTAGAGGGGACTTTGAGGAGGGAAATAATTCCCCTATACTTACCTCAGGAGAGGGAAGTTTTCCATATGAGTGCAGAGCAGCAAGCCATATTTTGAAAGTGAATGCATCTTTAGGATTTGTAGCCAGCAGATGCAGAAGGGTACTTCTAGTCCTAGAGAGAGGCAGCCTGGAAGAGACCACAGCAACCAAAAAGCAGAGATGCTAGACTCTCTTGCCAGTGCCAGCCTGCAACCTGCTGCAGCATAGAGGCTTTTGGCAAGTGGTACTCGTGATCAGATGGCCATTGCTGAGGGAATCACCACTGCTGAGGCTTGGGGATCATGTGCCTAAATTTGACAGAGCTGCTGCCAAATAGGTGTCAAGAAAGATGTCAGGGCTCCAGAGGGTTGATTTCCAGAGGGCCCGAGGGAGGGGCTCTATAGCCATGAAGGAACTGTTTTTGTTTTGTTTTGTTTTTTGTTGCTGGTTTTTTTCCCCTTCCTTTTTCCTGGTCCTGATTGTGGAATGTAATTGGATTGCCCAATTGAGAGCAGGGATGGTAAAGAATATGCGTCAGCATAGCAGAAGGTAGCCAGTGGGGTCCCCCAGGGTGTGATACTTGGACCAGTGCTTTTCAACATCTTCATCAATGATCTGGATGTAGGGGCGAATAGCACACTGGCAAAGTTCACCAATGACATTAAGCTCTGGGAAAGTGTGGCTACACATAAGGGTAGACTGATGATCTAAGTGAATCTAGATTAGTTAGATAGGCAGACCAAAACCAAATGTTCAACACTGAGAAGTGTAAAGTGCTCCATTTGGGGAGGAAAAATCTGCAACAAACTTACAGGCTCAATGGTGCTATGCTAGCTAGCACCATGTCTGAAAGAGACTTGGGGGTCATAATGAATATGAGTCACCAGTGTGATGGTACAGTTAGCAGAGTAAACATACTCTGGCATGCATCAACCAATGCATCTCAACCAAAACTAAGGAAGCTATTCTTCTGCTCTACTTGGCATTGGTGAGGCCACAGCTGGATTACTGCATCTAGTTCTGAGTGCCAGACTTCAAGAAGGATATGAAGAAGCTTGAGAGAGTCCAGAGAAGAGCCACTCATATGATCAGAAGCCTGAAGAGCAAGGATGAGAGATATGGGACTGTTCTGCCTAGAAAAGAGAAGACTTTGGGGGGATTTGGTGGAAACTTACAAATATATCAGGAGAGAGAATCAGGAGCTAGGTGAAAAACTATTCACCAAAGTGCCCCAGGGGAAAATCAGGAGCAGTGGTCATAAACTCCTAGAAGAAGGTTTCAGACCAGATATAAGGAAAAACTTCTTCATGGTTTATGTGACCAGACTCCGGAATAGATTCCCAGCAGGGCTGGTGCAGGCACCTACCTTGGAGATCTTCAAAAAGAGACTGGATGTACACCTTGCTGGGGTTATTTGGCCCCAGCAGTCTTTTCTGTCCAGAGCAGGGTAGCTGGACCCAATAATCTCACAAGATCTCTTCTAGCCCTAAACTTCTGTGAATCTGTGTGAATCTGTGAAGCCTGATCTAAAAGGGGAGATGGGGGGGGAGTATTTTGACAGAGCCCCAGTCCCTGGGACTGACTCAGGTTCTCAGTTTTGGGACTTTTGGAGCATGAACTCTTTCTTGCAGCTGCTGCTGAGAGGGTGGACTGTTTAAAAAAGGGCCTGTCCCCTGAAAACATTCAACAGGTGTAACATCTAAGGTATGGTAAGGCTGGAGAATAGAGGAGGTGGCGCCCTATAAAGAAGTTACCCTTTTTGGACTTAAACAATCTCCTAGGGGAAACAACTGCCGAACAGAACAAAAATTAAAGTCATGGCAAGATAAATAATTAACAGCAGAGAGCAGTTGGGAAAGGTAAAGTTAACACCCCCTTAACCAAATGGTGCACATGGGGAAGACATCAGCCAGATGGAGGCTGAGGTCTTATAGAACCTACACATGACAGAGTGGGTGCTAAGGAGAAATGTATATATGCCATACCTATCCTGACAAAACTGTATCCTGTCCTTTTCCCTTCCAGCTTCCAGCATTTGGAAACTTAGGGAGTTTAATATGGTGGTTACACCCCTAACTATAATGTTCAGTACCTACTGATTGACCAGTCATGTATGAATTTGTCTACCCTCTTTTGAACCTACATTACCCACTTCTACAATATCTTGTGGCAATGAGTCCCATATGTTAATATGTCCGGGGTGAAAAAAATTTCCTTTTGTTTAAGTCTGCTGTCTAATATGTTCATTATATGTCTCCTAGTTCTAATATTGTAAGAGACAGTAAATGGCAAATCATTATTTTTCTCCATACCATTCACGTCTTTATAGACATTTATCATAGCCTTCCTCAGTTGTCCTTTCTCTAAAACTAGGTACAGACGTTCAAAAAGAAGGAATATTCTGCACTGGTCTGGTCCTGCAGGGAGCAAACCAGGAAAGCCAAGGTAGCAACTGAACTCCAACTAGCTTCAAGCATCAACGACAATAAAAAGTCCTTTTCCAGATATGTGGAGAGCCGGAGGAAAAGCAAGGGCAACACTGGACCCCTGATAAACCAGATGGGACAACTGATGCCCAGGAAAAAAACAACCTATTAAATGGGTACTTTGCGTCAGTCTTTCATCAGTCCCATGGGACGCCCATGCCCACCATGAGACAGGGAGGTCCGGGTAAGGGAGATTTCCTGGACTCCATCAGTGCTGACCTTGTGAAGGAACACTTTGAGAGGCTGGATACTTTCAAGTCAGCCAGCCCTGACAATCTACACCCCAGGGTACTCAAGGAACTGGCAAGCATCATAGCCCAGCCCCTGGCATGGATCTTTGAGACCTTCTTGCACTCTGATGTAGTGCCTGAAGACTGGAAGAAGGCCAATGTGGTTCCTATTTTCAAAAAAGGGAGGAAAGTGGACCCAGCAAACTACAGGCCCATGAGCCAGATGTCTGTCTCAGGGAAAGTCTTAGAAAAGTTTATTAAAGAGGCCATCCTTAATGGACTGGCCGATGCCAACATTCTGAGGGATAGGCAGCACGGGTTTGTTGCGGGTTGGTCTTGCTTGACCAATCTTATCTCTTTCTCCGACCAGGGGACCTATCACCTGGACAAGGGAGAAGAGATTGATGTCATATATCTTGACTTCAAAAAAGCCTTTGATTTGGTATCCATGATCACCTTTTGGCAAAATGGGTCAACTGTGGCCTTGGGTCCACCATGATCCACTGGCTGGGAAATTGGGTCTGTGGTCAAACCCAGAGAGTAGTAATTGATGGCAGTTGCTCATCAGGGTGTCCTGTGACCAGCGGGGTCCCCCAAGGCGATGTCCTTGGACCTATTTTGTTCAACATCTTCATTAATGATGTGGACATTGGAGTCAGAAGCCGACTGGCCAAGTTCACCGGTGATACCAAACTCTGAGGTAAAGCATCCACACCTGAGGACAGGAGGGTGATCCAGGCTGACCTTGACAGGCTCAGGAAATGGGTGGATGAGAACCTGGTGGTGTTTAACACAGAAAAATGCAATTTTCTCCACCTTGGGAAGAAAAACCTGCAGCATACTTATAGACTTGACAGTACTATGCTGGCTAGCACTATGGAAGAAAGAGACTTGGGGGTCATCATTGACCACAAGATGAATATGAGCCTGCAATGTGATGCTGCAGCTAGTAAGGTGACCAAAATGCTGGCTTGCATCCCTGGATGCTTCTCAAGTACATCCCAGGACGTCATTCTCCCCTTGTACTCGGCCTTGGTGAGGCCACAGCTGGAGTACTGTGTCCAGTTTTGGGCTCCACAATTCAAAAAGGATGTGGAGAAGCTTGAGGAGAGTCCAGAGAAGA
>NW_017728920.1:3631300-3637082 GCF_001723895.1 Crocodylus porosus | reverse complement strand
ACCTTCAAGAGAAAGTTGGATGCTTATCTTGCTGGGATCCTATGACCCCAGCTGACTTCCTACCCCTTGGGCAGTGGGCTGGACTCGATGATCTTCTGAGGTCCCTTCCAGCCCTAATGTCTATGAAATCTATGAAAAAGTGTGCGGCAGAATTGATCTAAATTATATGGTTTTCTGTAAGTGGCATAGTTTAGATCCTGTTGAAGTAGGAGCTGGTAATTATAATATTTATGCAAATCAGCGCAGCTATAGACACTATCTTATTAGGGATGGTAGTAGGCTATTTTCAGCCGGGTGTTCACCAATAGCCCAGGACTACCCAACAGCTAAAATAATTAATTAGCAAATCAAGGACACAACAACAATAGAGGGGAGTGAAACCACTTTTCACCTACAGGTGTGCTAGTAAGCAGTGTTTCTTGCTCACACTGACAGCCTGTCAGCTGCGTAACTCACAGAGGGGGACATTGGCCACCCTGGCCCTCACACACTCACTCACATGACAAAGAACTGAGGGCTTTGGTGCAGACTCTGGTGTACTCACTGGTGCGGCCCCAGACATATTCTCATCATACAGTCTTTTACAGACTCCCTCCTCAGAGTCCCTCTTGGCTCAATGTTGAGTTTTGGTTGCCCCAGTCCTCAGGCACAATGTGCTACAGTCACCACACTGGCCCTCCTCAGCCACTCACACCTGACCCTCCTTGGTCAGGGGTCACTTGCACGCACACTGCTTACAGAGAGATACTCCACAGAGCCAGCTCCTGAGTGGCAGAGACCTTGCTTCCCTCAATCCATTCCTTTTTATAGGCTCAGTCAGTGGTCATCTGTCAATCATTTTAACAACCAATCACCCATCAGTGCACACAGCACTCTATACTTCATACAGCCCTCTTGGCTGGTGCACATGATACCTGGTTGTTGTCTCAAAAGTATCAACTTATTTACCTCACGGAGCTTTTCTTGCTCTTCTGAAGCCCAATCACGTGTGTCTGTAACTTCCAAAGTAGGTCAACTATCATTAAAGGTGAAGACTTTACCTGGTCTGGAATTTTCCAGCCCATGCCGGGGGACACTGTGACTTGAGCACCATCAATCCATAGTAAACAGAACACACATTCACCCTTTGGTTGGTGGGGAGGGAATCTTAGACTGGGTTCTGCCATTTTTTAATAAATCTTCATGTGCCAAATTTTTGTTATGTTATGGGTATAGGACAGTTTTGTGCACCAAACTTCTGTTCGGTTACAGGTATAGACTAGTTTCAATCACTTATACCATAAAAATGTAATGTCTGTACCTGTCCCAAGTTGAAATGTCCTAGCCTGTTTAGTCTCTCTTCACATGGAAGTCTCTCTGGGCACTTAAGAAAATTAGTGGGTCACTCAGAGCTATGTGAGTGAAGCTCTGCTGCTTCTTGTGCTTGAGCTGACATACATGGAGTAAGTTGGCTAAGGAACATTTGAGAGAGAAGGTTCAGACCATGATGGGGTTATGTTATGGAGGTGTATATGGGACTGGGGCAGGGGAACTTTACAGTTAGAGGTTAGTATGAAAGCTGTGTGGTTTGCTAGAGGAAAGATGGGCTTTGGGGATGGCAAATGGGGCTAGGGAGTATTTCAAAGGCTTTTGAAAACCATACAACCATCCATGGAGACCAATCTTCACCAGCAGCTTGAGATTCAGCTGCAGTTCAGCAGGCAAGAGAAGGTGAGTCAGCTGAACATTAGGCTCTGTCCCTGCTCTGTATAACTATAACTCTGAAAATAACTCTGAGCCTTTGGGTTGCATTGAGGGCTGGAGGTGGGTTGTGGAATCATAAAAGCTGAGAACCATTCAACTTTTCCAGCAGTTGTTGAAAGCAAGTGCCTCATTTAAATTGAATTATACTAGCAGCTTGATTCGTCCCACTTATAAGGACATGAGTAGTGTTATGACCCCATCCTCATCCCCCAACTCAGTGGTCAGGAAACCAATGCCAGCGAAAGAATTAAGAGATTCAGGCTAACTTAACCATTTGTTAGAAAACACAATTATAGATTTAAGCAGTTAAGCAGTAAATCATTAAGCTGAAGAATGCAGTAAGTGAAGTAAGCTATCTTATCACCTACTGAGAGGTTTCAGAGCCAATGAAATAAGAGATCCACAGAAGACTGACCAGGATGGTCACTGGACCTCCAGGTAAAATTTAATCATGTAATTTATTTTCTTGTATACAACATGTACTGGGATATTATCCATACCTTGTTTTTCAAAGGCAGAATAAAGTAAAAAAGGATAGTTTCAGAGTTATAGTTATACAGAGCAGGGACAGAGCCTAATGTTCAGCTGACTCACCTTCTCTTTCCTGCTGAACTGCAGCTGAATCTCAAGCTGCTGGTGAAGATTGGTCTCCATGGATGGTTGTATGGTTTTCAAAAGTGTTATAGTCTGCAAAATTATGAAATAGAGAGAGAGAAGCTGGGAGCAGACAGCAAAATTGTCCTAAGAATGGTTAGCTTGATTAGTGGAACATCAGGACTGTTAAAAAGGAAAGATGACCATTAACACCTCTGAGTGAAGAACAATAAAATATTCTATCAATGAATTCCCTCAGCTGCCTCAAAAGTAAAACACCACTTGATGCACTGTGAAGCAGAAATCAAGGCAAGATGCCTCTATCCTAGTCAGAAAATCATCATCCCTGCTTTATACATATACCCCAATTGTGTGTGTGTGTCAGGGTGGGGGTGGGGGGGGAGACAGGGTTGGGCGGGGCTGATCTTGGGGGATAAGGAGTCTATTTTTTGAGAAACAACATGGTCCAATCTTTGTTTAATGTGATATGCAGGAGACAAAAGCTCAGTTAAGTATATAGAGGAAAAGGAATTTGCCAGCGAGATAAGAAAACAATTTGGAGAAAGGATATTTGAAAGTTTTATCCAAGAACATGTTGGAACATTGCATTTGTAAATGTTTACAAATATACAAGGTGACAATATTAATTATGATTGAAAAAGCTATATGGGAACAAATTTGGCCCTGGAATAAAATGGCATGGTTCTTACAAGTAATATCATTTGTCTTCTCTATGCTAGGAATTAATTTGACTTATAGGTTCTGTATAGAGAATGCAGTAATCCAGTTTGATATGTACTTGAATTTAATGTTCATATGTGACAAATATTTGTTAAATTGTATTAAAGTATAGAGCAGTGGCCACCAACCAATGGATTTCAATCCACCAGTAGAACTCGGAGCCTCTTGTGGTAGATCTCAAAGCCTCTTGGAGTCAATCTGAGGCTAGGGTGTGGGGATGAGTGCCCGTTTGCATGCACTCATGTGCCCCAGCCCAGCAGGTCAGTCCATGGGTGAAGGAAGGGGTGGAGGCTAGATCGAGGCCCCCGCAGTGAGGGACAGTGCCACAGAGGCAGGGGTAATTTGAGTGGGGCCCAGTCTGGGTGGGACTTACCTATGGGGGAGGCACACCCCCAAATAATTTTTTCTCCCTCTGCCTAGATCTGCCCCCTACTTACCCCCGCATCTCTCCCCACAGATTTACCTGCTGGGCAGGGGGAAATGGGGGGATGGTGGCAGTGGCACAAGGTAGATATTGGGTTCCTTTAAAATGCCAAAGGTGATCATTTAATGTTGGAGACCACTGGTGTAGTGGGATAAAAGACTCACTCAGCTCAGTGATTCAGTTGAAAGGATGAACTGCATTTCTAATTCTGTTTCACTTTTCTGATGTTGCTGTTTTAATGTATTAGTTTATATGTGAAATACAGTCTGACTTACTGCTGCACTATTTTTTGTGTTCACTATTGATCTCTGAGTTGAGGAAGAAAGATCAGACAGTCAGTTGTTTATTTCACATTGATAGAACTTTGTGTTCCTTTTTTATTTTGAAAACTTCCCCCTACCCCCTACTTTTACAAAACATCTATCACACCTTCTTACCAACAAAATGTATCATTATCTCTACAGGAAAGCTTTATTCTGTGAGAGAATATGAAGAGATAGGGCTCAGGAAGTGCAACATTTGTGCTTTATTCTTTCCTCTACATATAAGTTCTGTATCACCCAGCACTTTCTAAAAGTAGCACTTTTAAAGTTTCTTTATATCAGGATTGTCAAACAAATGGCTGTGGGCTGGATTCAGATCATGGGGCCTTTTTAGCTTGGCAGGCCACTGGTAGTAGGCAGGCATGACGAGCCATTTGGCTTGCTTTTGTTGGCCTTTGCCTCATTCTTCTGGACACCTCACCCCTGCTGCTGCTACCATGGTAGCAACCTTCCCACCCTGGGCTGGATCCAGCCCACAAGAAGTCCCTTGATCTGAATTTGACCTGGGGCCCCAGGTAAGTCTGGCACTCCTCCTTTATACAATTTTACTATGCTATTGAGAACCTGCTTATCCTAATGATTTAGCTGAAAATATTGCAGAAATATGCATCCTGTATATTAAAACACAGTATAGCTTTGATCTATCATTGGTATGATCCAATCCTATCATCAGATCTCCTCCTCAAACCACATTCAACTCAAAATAAGATGTCTTTTAAGTGGAGCACTCAAGATTTATGTAGGTGTAGCAGAGAAAAGAATGAACCTAACCCTCTGTTGTTCAGGTAACCTTTATTATTTAAATGCTTGCTTTGATTCCTTACCCTGCTTAGGGATTACAATTACAGGTAACGCTTCCAGATTATATAATGTCATGTCCTTACCTTGTTAATAAGCTGAATATTGCTGAACAGGGACAAAAGTAAACTTCTATTGGGCAAAGTAGTGTTAATTTCATTATATCATTGTGAATAAGACATTAATGATATTGTATGTAACTGATATGATCTTGCAGAAAAAAGGGCTAGATAGTTTAAAAATGACCCAGAGGATGGGAGGAGGTCCTTACATGTACAGGGTGATATCTGGTGTTTCTCAATAGTTTAAATAAATTTCAAGTCTTAAAAATGCTCCCCAAATGATGGTTTTGGAGGCAGAAGATATTGTTCTTGAGAAAGATAGGGAACATTTCCTCTACATAGGATATATTTTCAGGGAGTGTGTCTAACCTCAGTCATTTGAAAAGAACAATTAATAATAATAAGGAATATTGCTGTGATAATGTAGCTTTCAACATGAAGGATCCCAAAGCATTGGTAGCAGTTCCTTAAACATAACTCAGTAGTATGTGTGTGTTTGTGTGTGTGTAAAATATGTTAAATTTCACAGCAGAAAATGGGTTGAAAAACAGGCAACTTTGTGATATTACCTTATTGCCCACTGGAGGTCAGTTTTTCAATCCAAAGGAATATAGTTTCCCACTCTAAACTAAATGTCCTCATCTATATAAGTTTTATTAAGCTCTGTAAATATTCACATCATAATCATAAATGCACATAAAAACACACCTATGAACAGAATAGTATTATATATCAGTTCTTCCTTTTCCTTAGAAATAGTGCTATTATTTTCAATGACCTTCCAGGTTCACCAGAACTGTTTTATATAAATAAAATGTATTACGACATAAGGCTTCTTGTATAGACACACATCCACATATTGTGTATTTAGTACATATATATACCACATTTTTTTGTATAAAACATGTCCCCAAACATGTCCATGAGGGGCCAGCAGGGGAGATTATGCTTAGGGGCAACCAACACGGGTTCATTAGAGGCAGGTCCTGTCAGACCAACCTGGTGGCCTTCTACAAGCAGGTCACTAAATCCTTAGATGCAGGAGTAGCAGTGGACATAGTCTTCCTGGACTTTCAAAAGGCCTTCGACACTGTCTC
>NW_017728920.1:3626505-3631125 GCF_001723895.1 Crocodylus porosus | reverse complement strand
GATTCAACACTGACAAGTGCAAGGTGATGCACCTGGAGAGGAAGAACCAGCACCATACCTACAGGCTGGGGAACTCCCTTCTCATCAGTGCAGAGACAGAAAAGGATCTTGGAGTCATCATTGATACCAAGATGAACATGGGCCGGCAGTGTGGGGATGCAGTCAGGAAGGCCAACCATACCTTGTCATGCATCCACAGATGTATCTCAAGGAGGTCCAAGGAGGTGATACTCCCCCTCTATGTGACACTAATCAGGCCACAGCTGGAGTACTGCATCCAGTTCTGGGCACCACACTTCAAGAGGGATGTGGACAACATGGAGAGGGTTCAGAGGAGGGCCACTCACATGATCAGGGGGCAGCAGGGCAGGCCTTACAAGGACAGGCTACGGGACCTGAACCTGTTCAGCCTCCAGAGGAGACGGCTGAGGGGGGATCTAATGGCCTGTTACAAACTAGTCAGAGGGGACCAGCAGGCATTGGGGAAGTGCCTGTTCCCCCTAGCACTACCAGGAGTGACTAGAAATAATGGTCACAAGCTGGCAGAGGGTAACTTTAGATTAGACATCAGGAAGCGCTACTTCACGGTCAGGGCGGCTAGGATCTGGAACCAACTTCCAAGCAAAGTGGTGCTGGCTCCTACCCTGGAGGTCTTTAAGGCAAGGCTGGACAATCACCTTGCTGGAATTGTTTGACCCCAGTACTCTTTCCTGCCGTGGCAGGGCATCGGACTTGATGAACTGCTCAGGTCCCTTGTGCCCCTGCTAACTAACTATGAAATAGAGTGAACACCTTGTTCTTTGGAAGACAGAATTCAAAGAAAAAGATGTTTCCAGAACCATGGCAATATGGGTGACAGAGTAAATCATCCTGGCATCATAGGGCATCCAGGAAGAGTGGCATCCTACGTGACAGTCCAGGTGAGTCAGCAAACAGCTGGAACTTAGTGTCACACCAGGAAGTCAAAGAGAGCTGCTACACCAGGAAGTTCCTGCTGCCTGCTTCCTCCCCCACACTGTCTGCTGTGATACCACACTTCCTGGACACTCTATGTTCCCAGGCAGATTTACTCTATGTCATGCAAGATTAGGCCCCAGAGTCTTGGAAGGGCACTAGCAAGACTTTTAGTTGTTTACTGTAAGTACTTCTTTGTATAAGATCCAGTAAATAGTGTTGTTTTGACATTATAAGACTCCTCATGATTCTAACAGAAGCTTGCTTGCTGTTTCAGGCACAAGTGAAAGTGCTTAACTCTCTCACAGCTGTAGTTATTGGCTAATGCAATATTTTGTTCCTGCAGCTTGCTGAGACAGATGGAAGACCTTCTTGGCAGCTGCATGACATGAATGGTGTCCTGCAGCATGCTTCTTTTTTGATGAAGAAAACAGCTTCTGTACTTCATACATGCACCATAATTTTGGTGGGGGGGGGCTGTGTTTTGGGGAAAGAGGTGTGTTGTATGTGAGAAAATATGCATATATTATACTCTACATCAGTGGCTCCCAACTTTGAGGCATGACCCAAATCAGGGTAACGGAGGTCTGCCCTTCGCTCTGCCTCTCATGCCTGTGGGGCTATCCCAGAGAATGGTCCACCTGGCTTTTGCTGCCACTCCCCCCCACAATCTTGGACCAGCCCAGGCTGTGCTGGCACCTCGGGGCATGAGTGAGGCAGCAGTAGGAAAGGGGGGTTGTGACCCAGATTTAAGGTCACAGCAAAATAAGTTGGGAGCCACTGCTCTACATTATAAAACTATAAAACTCAGATCAGAGGAATTACTGTAGCATTGTACTTTTGAGCATAGCTTAGAGGAGCCTTGCTCATTCTCCTCAGTAGACTCGTTCTTCTTACTGAGAAAATTCTGCCTAAATCCCAATGTAGTTTCAGACCACTCGGAGACATGATCTTTGTTGCTGGACAGCTGAAGGACAAGTGCTGTGTGCAGCACTGAAATATTTATATTGCCTTCCTTGACCTAACTAAGCCCTTTGATTCAATCAACAGGGAGGCCCTGTGGAAGATCCTGATAATTTGGATCCTAAGATTTGGATGCCCACCAATATTTGGTATCATTATCATAGTCTTTCATAGCAGCAGTTGTCCTAAGAAATGACTTGGAAACAGACCCCTTCACTATTAGAACTGGAGTCAAATAAGGATGTGCAATTGTACTAACACTTTTCCATCTAAATCGCAGCTATACCACATCTGATTGTTGATAGACTTCCATCTGGACTTAGCATCCAATAGACCATGGATTGGAATCTCTTTAACATTAACCTGATATTTTCCAAATCCAAGATAAGCTCACTTCCATCAGTGATCTTGAATATGCTGAATATTGTGTTGCACATGCTCACCCAATTGAAGAGATCCAGGTCACTGTTGACTGCTTCTGTGAAGTGTATGAAGTGCTTTGACATAGTGTCAACTTCATGAAAAGAAAGATAGTTTACCAACACACCCCACACTAACCAGCTGCTCCTTCACACATTATAGTTAGAGGTCAGTTCTTGGAGAACATTGAGCATTTCCCCTACCTTTATAGGCACCTTTGCCATAAAGTAAATATAGATGACAATTAATACCAAATAAAATCTGCCAGTTCTGCCTTTGGCCATCTCTGAAATTGTGTCTTTAATCATGACATCAGGACTCAAACCAAACTTGTAATTTATCAGGCAGTTGTTATCCCTACCCTGTTGTATGGGCTTAAAACTTGGATGACATATCAGAAACACCTGAAAGCTTTGGAATGTTACCATTAGCAATATCTTTAGAAAATCCTTCATATCAATTGGAGGGACAGAAGAATAAATACTAGCATTATGGCTCAACCAAATACCACCAGTATTGAAGCTCTGTTTATAGTAGATGCTATATACGAGTCAACAGTGTGCCTTTGTTCCCAAGGAGGCTAACAGCATACTGGGCTGCATTAGAAGGAGCATTGACAGCAGATCAAGGGAAGTAGTTATTCCCTTCTGTTCAGCACTGGTCACATCTGGAGTACTGTGTCCAGTTTAGGGTCCCAGGCTACAGAAAGGATATGAACAAGTTGGAGAGAGGCAACTCTGGTGGAGGGCAATGAAAATGGTTAGGGGGCTGGGGCACATGACTTCTGACGAGAGACTGAGGGAACCGATCTTATTTTGTCTGAAGAAGGGAAAGGCTTGGGGGTTGGGGGAGAGGAACTGGATAGCAGTGTTTAACTGTTCTCCCCTTAACCCGGGAAGTCTGCTGCTTCCCGGGGGCCCACATCTGGGACATTGCAGAGAGGATCCCTAAGCTCCTCCAGCCCACAGACCACTATCCCGTGCTCCTTTCTCATGTGGGCACCAGTGACATGGCTCGGAGTGCTCCCAGCCGGGTCATGAGGCGCTACAAGGATTTGGGAATGGGGCTAAAGGGTCTGGGGGCACAGGTGGTATTCTCTTCCATCCTCCCAGTCTCAGGGTATGGGCTGAGGAGGGAGAGGAGGATCCACATAGTGAACCAAAGACTGTGGCGCTGGTATCATCAGGAAGGCTTTGGCTTCCATGACCACAGCCCGCTCTTTAGCGAGAGAGGCAGTGAGCTGCTGGGAAGAGATGGCCTCCACCTCTCTCCCTCCACCTCTCTCCCCTGGGGAGGAGGCTCTTCTCAGGCAGACTGGCTGACCTGCTGGGGGACGGGAGGACTACCGCCACTGCTGGCCCGCTGATCAACCCTTACAAAGCCAGCAGGCCAAGATACTTAAGGGAGCCCACCCCTGCCCCAGCCCTGGTACAATCTGTGGGAAAAGTAAAACCCCACAAGAGTACACTTGCCTGCCTGTACAGAAATCCAAGGAGCTTGGGGAATAAGCAGGAGGAGCTCATCCTCCTGCTTAATGCAAATAATTATGATGTCATAGGGATAATGGAGACCTGATGGGACTCCACCCATGACTGGACCATGGGTATAGATGGCTATACCCTGTACAGGAGGGATCGTGTAGATAAAAGGGGTGGAGGTGTAGCTCTCTATGTTAAAGAAAGCTACGCGTCCCTGGAAGCTGATATTGGTGACCAGGGTGGATGACTGGAGACCCTTTGGGTTAAAATCCATGGGGAATATGGCACAGGGGACACAATGCTGGGAGTCTACTACAGACCTCCCACCCAAAGTCCTGAGCTTGACCAGGCGTTCACCTGGGAACTGGCTCAGGCCACATGCTCCAGGACCATGGTTGTCATGGGTGACTTCAATTACCTGGACATCTCGTGGGAGGATCACTCAGCAAACCCGAGCAGTCGCAAAGCTTCCTCTCATGCGTGGATTACCTCTACCTGACTCAAGAAGTCTATGGGCCAATGAGATGTAAAGTGCTGCTCGACCTGGTACTGGCTACTAGGGATGAGCTAATCAGCGACCTAGTGTTCAGTGGGAAACTGGGTGACAGCAACCACCAGCTGACCACCTTTACCATCTGCTGTAAAGCTGGCAAGTCAGTCAGCAACACGGAAGTCCTTGACTTCAGGAATGCTGACTTTGACAAGCTCAGGAGGCTTGTCAATGAGGCCCTAAGGGACCATGACCCTTCCATAAGGAAGAATTTCTTTACTGTCTGAGCCCCCAAGGTCTGGAACAGCCTGCCAT
>NW_017728920.1:3622865-3626135 GCF_001723895.1 Crocodylus porosus | reverse complement strand
TAGATAACCTCCTGAGGTCCCTTCAACCATAATTTTCTATGATTCTATGATATGACATCCTTATGACTGACAGCCAGCTCTGAAAACAGAACTTATATGCCCCGCTCATCAATGTTCACTGCTCTAGAGGTAGGCAAAGGCAGAGATTCAAGGATACTTTGAAGGCCAATCTGAAGAAATTCAACATGAACATAAAAACCTGGGGGACTTGAGCACTGAATCATTCCCAGTGGCATTGTGATGTATGACAAGGCATTGATCATTTTGAGCATACTCACCACCCTATGATGGTGGGTAGATGAGAGAGACATAGGGAACGAGCTGTCACCTGACAGCACCTCGATCTACTTCCTCCTGGAACTATTTGCCATGTCTACAATAGAACATATGGATCTTCTCTTTGGCTTATGTTTTCTTGTATTTAATTTCTTCACACATCATTATTTCTTTAGGCAGTTTTGAGCCCTGTGTTTGTTTTGGTGTGCATAGAATCTTTGAAAAGGAATTGACATGCATCTACATCTGTATATAGATATAGAAGAATGATTTTAAACACACAAGTCTGAAAATACTGGCCAAAATCTGCTGACTTCCATGTCAGTTCCTAATCACTAGACTACTTCTGAGAAAAATTAGTTCCTTATCTGTTTGCCTTCTTTAGCATGTTGGGGTTGGAGTGTTGTTGTAGCTATGATGGTCCAGGAAATGTTGAGAGGTAAGGTTTGTTTGGGATATCTTTTACTGGACCAATTGTAAAGTTGGGAGAGCTGTTAGACAAGCTTTCTGGTATCAGGTGCCTTTCCTCTGGTCTGAAGGAGAAGTAGACAGAGGCTGAGCTAAATATCAAAAACTCTATGCATTTGTTCATGGTCTCCAAAGATGTTATAAATTAAATAGACAAGGCAGACAAACTATTGCAGAAAGGGATTATTACTATTTCCTTTTTTACAGCTGGGGAATTGAGACACCAGAGCTATTAAATGACTTGTCTGACATCACAGTGTCTGTATCTACACCAGGCACAGAACTCAGTTCCTCTGGGGCTCAGTACAGTGATTAATCACAGATTATCCTTCCTCCCTATGGTATTTCAAAACAACATTAAAATTTTTACTGGTGTAATTCACACCCCCTCCCCATTTCAGCTGTTCTAATTTTCCCCATGGGTAGCAGATGGTTTAAATCCACCAGAAAGTTTGTATTCTTCTAGCTGTTTCATAGCTATTTTCCATGTGAGAAGAGAGGCCCACATTTTTAGTCACTGGACGTAATACCCTACTAGAATCCCTTCCAACATAAAAGTTACAGTACCAGTCAAATTAAGCAATGGTGGTGCATTGCAAATGTATAGCGAGACTTAGTTCTAGCAGCGGCCTTTGAAACCAGTTTGTATGGGCCATCAAACAAGACAAGCCCTGCTGGTTAGTAAATACTACAAGCCAGGCTTTATCTTTTACTTTTATTACTGCAACACTTAGAACAATTGAGTACTGATCCAGATGGGGACATTTTACCCTCAGTCAGATAAGTGTCTTGTTAAATTCACAAACTATATTGCAGCGACCATAGTAGATATTTTGTGGTTTTAGGATGTGTGTACAAGACAAACATCAAGATTTTTTGTTTTTAGAAATTCTGTTGTTTCATACAGTTTTAAAATACGATTGGCAGGAAGTCAAGATCATAGCACTTGAAAAATGTTCCTAGTAAAGATCATAATTGAGCTTCTGCAATATGCAGTAAGTAGCCTGTATTGTAGTTATAGTACAGTGAATAACTGGGGACAGTTAAGTACATTGTAGCAAACTGAAAGGGGGGTGTGTGCCAAATACTAAACATTTTGGCAGAATTTCAAACTCTTGCAAATGATGACAAAACCTGTTTCTGTCTATCCATGTATAGTGTAATTTTGTACTTGATCTGCTGATTACTTGTGAAAAAGATTCCAGTCCCAGTTCTATATAATTGATATATATAACTATATAACTATATGATAGTTCTGATAGGATGGAGTCTAGGATTTAAAGGCAGGAAAATGCAACTTTCTTATGGCAATCATTGGGAGCTAGGCCAAGAACACCTTACTAACATGATGTGATCTGATTTGGGTGCTGGCCTCAAGCAACATTTGAAAATAGTATTGTTTAGTGTTTATCAAATATTTATATAACTACTACTACAAAAAAGTTGCATTGGATGTTCTTTATGCTTTATCACTTTAAATGGCATTCGTCTCTGAATAGGAAAATGTTAGTCTTTCTCTAATATTAAACCTATTCTTTGAATACAGCATTGTTAATTTTTTTTTGAGGGTCTAGTCAACATTTGAATATCATCTGATCTTCTGTAGTTTTCTCTCTGTTTACAGAATAACTGCAAGGAGTGAAAAACCTGCTAGTTATATTTTAAAGCATTCTCATCTCTAGAGGAATAATGAAGATTATTGCTGTTTTGCCAGACTCCTTTACATTTGCTGGAGCATACCATATTTTCTTACTTTGTCCAATTCTACAAAACATACTTTTTAAATTTCATTATGGTGGTAAAAATAAGTCTGAGGCTACATATTAAAAGCAAATGTTAATAAAATTGATAATGATTTATACAGTTCTTTTAATAAAAGATCACATATTATGAAAATCTCTCTTCTAGGTATTCAGTATAGATAGTCTGTGTGGCTGTGGCAAAGAATACATAATTTACCCTAACCATCTTTGTTAAAAATTATGGGATGGCTGCTCCATCTTGAGGCAGCTTGATTCTGTAAAAAAAACACAGCAAAAAAGCTTGTTGCTGAGTGATGTGGTCTTTTATTTGAGGGTATATTTAAATTCCAACCTTTGATATTTTCTGTTGTTTGGGCACTCCTCTTTGCTACATAGTTCAGGGAAGTACAAAAATAGGAAAAGTGATACAAAATTCCTTCATTAAAATTAAAAATTCTGAATTGTCATAGAAAATACTTAACTCCATTGATTTGCCCTAGATTTAAAACAAAAGTAGAACAAAGAAAAAAAGAAATCAGAAGCCCTATGGGTTGAATTAATGCATGAGGAAAGATTAGAAGAATTAAGCGTATATAGTTTGTCTGAGATAAGTGAGGTCTTGATAACAGTGCGTAGATATTTGAACAGTGTTAACTCTAAGAAAGGAGAGGAATCATGGGGGAATGTTTGTTTACCAGAGCGCCCCAAGGGATGATGAAGTCGAATGGTCATAAACTACTGCAAGACCATTTCAGGCTGGACATAAGGAAGAATTTCTTTACTG
>NW_017728920.1:3618215-3622765 GCF_001723895.1 Crocodylus porosus | reverse complement strand
CCGAGCCCCCAAGGTCTGGAACAGCCTGCCATTGGAGGTGGTTCAAGCACCTACATTGAACACCTTCAAGAACAAATTAGATGCTTATCTTGCTGGGATCCTATGACCCCAGCTGACTTCCTGCCCTGTGGGTGAGGGCTGGACTCGTTGATCTTCCGAGGTCCCTTCCAGCCCAAATGTCTATGAAATCTATGAAATCTATGAAATGTATAGCAATAGTTTGATCTTAGTAAAGTAATTTACAAAACTTCCATTTATTTTAGTGGGATCAGAATTTAGTTCCTGTAGTAGTATGGATGGATATCATTTGGAAAGCATGAAATTTAAAACAGCAAATAAATAGTGTACAAAATACAAATTAACATGATAGCATAGGGTAAAATTACACATTACACTTAGAACATATTAAGGGCATTTAAAATGCAATTGTCCACATATTAAATCTTATTAACTCATATTAAGTGTCCTCTCAGCATTTCAAAGTAATGCCACTTCAGGCAAGGGTTAACTCTGGGCTGTGCTACCTCGCTTATGTTAGGGTAACTTTAGTGTGCTCTACAGAAATAAAAAGAGCAACTTTCAGTCTTCAGCATCCCAGGATGCACCATTCCCAGCACCCCCTCCCTAACCAGGACAGGGATAGAGTTCAAGTCCCCTGTATCTTAGCCATGCTTCTGCTCACTAGGCCTTTAGTGGCAAGTCAGAGCTGTGCAAGCAAGAAATGTTATTAATACTTAACCTATGACAGTCCACAGCACATTTGAACATTAAACTGCTTAACGGTCTACAGATTTAATATGGTCTATGCATAATATGCAACTTCATCCTGCAATTCTTCATTAATAGTTTTCTGCAGGAAATTATGGACACTTGTTTGCCAAGGACAATTAAAATTAGCATGGGAAAAAAATCTAAAATATGTCAAGTAGGAAAACAAATGCAAGTTTGCTTCCTATCTACTGCATAGATAGGAAAACAAGCTAGCATAAGAAGGGCTTTTTTGAATATTTTTTCTTAAGGTTTTTCAACTACTAATTAAAAAAACTAAAACTAAATGATAACTTTTGTTCTAAATTTTTTAAAAATGTTTTTAAAACAGCTCGTATGTTTTCTTTGTGTGCGTCTACATACAACACTGTGCAACTCACTATGGCAACATAGCATTGGTGGGCACAAACCATGATGCTGCAGCTATGTTGCCATAGTTATGCGCTCCCTCACTATAGTGCATTGCTATGGTGACATAGCAACTAAAAATAACCATGTGCTGCCAGCATGGTACAGTACAGGCTGGTACTGTGCCATTATTTAGTACTTCCAAAAGGAAGTACAAAATAAAAGGGCTGTCCAAAGCTTAGGTAGCTGATTCAATTCAGAGGAGATTCGGCTTGATTTCGGGATTGAATCTCCGAATCTGAATTGAATCAAGAGACCAAATAAAAGCTCCAAATTGATTTGAGGCATCTGAAACAGTTTAGAAAAGCTTCAGAACAGATTTGGCCGCTTAGGAGATTCCTACCCAGGGAGAGGCAGGCAGAGTTGCAGCAGCCATGGGAAAACCTGCAGCCACCTGGCTGTGCCTGCCTCTCCCCAGCTAATCTGAATCTCCAAATCAGCACTGAATCTTTGGAACCTGATTCAGCTGAATTGATTCAGGACAGTGACCCAGATCTCCAAATCAAATACTTCCCTATTCACACAGTTCTACTAAATGATAACACAGTAACAACAACAGTGCTGTAGGAGCATGTCTAGAAGTGCCCTTTATGCACTTAAACTTTTAGGGCATTTTTACACATGAGCTGGGATGCAGTACTAGGAACTTTAATTAGCAAGCCGCACTAATTAAAAACACCCACATCATGTGTATCAGCAGCTCCATGCTGAAAAAGTGGCAGCGGGGTGCTTTGAAATAAAACATGCTCAATGAACTTTTGTTTGAAGTGCCCCACTGCCATTTTTTCAGTGCAGGGTGGCTGATGCATGTGATGTGAAGGCTGCTGGAATGTGTCAATTTCCATGCTCCAGCAAACTCGATGAATCAAGTCTGTTCCAACATGCTGGATTTCCAGCGCAATGGAGCAGACTCCCCCACACATCTGTGGGAGCCCTTAATTTTTTACTTAATGACGTACTTTTCTTATTAAAATGAAAAAAAAATCAATTACAAGGATTGAAATTTTTCCCAATCATTTTGGAAAAAAATGGCATTTTCAATTCTCTATACTGAAAGGTCTATCATCAGTATTTTACAATTATAGTGTCTGAAATGTCTCTTATGCTTTTTTGGCTTAGTTTTGTATGTATTTCTGGTTTTGTACTGATATTGTTTTTGTCTATCTGGTACCAACAAAATGAGGATTTCATTGGTTAGGATTATAAGAATTACTAACTTTTAGAGGCTTACAAATGAGATCTGTTTGTTTTTAAGTCATATAGCATCATAAAACATTGGAGTTGGAGGGACTTCAGGAGGTCATCTAGTCAACCCCCTGCTCAAAGCAGGACCATCCCCAACTAGATCATCCCAGTCAAGGCTTTGTCTAGCCAGGTCTTCAGAACCTCCAATGATAGAGACTTCACAATCTCTCTGAGTAATGTGTTTCAGTGCTTTACTACCCTCCTAATGATAAAGTTTTTTTCCTAATACCTAACCTAACTTCTCTTGCTGCAACTTGAGAGCATTGCTTCTTGTTTTGTCATCTGTCACCACTGACAGGAGGCATGCCCAGGCAAGAAACAGCCCCTGGAATACTGAGCATGTGTGCTCCGTGCAGGGATGTGCAGTTTCAGGTGTTTGTAATGGTGGGTTACAATGGTAGAGCTGCTGGTTCTGCAGGGTCTTTTGTCTTTCAAATGCTGGGTTCTTGTCTCTGTTCCTGGGTGAGGTCCGTGGTTCTTGGATGAATCAATGTGAAGTGATGGCCCAGTCATTACAGGCCATTCAGTAGAGGCCTGCTACCATTGTATTTCAGTCATTCCTAATCATTCTCATTCATCCAGGTACCAATTTACATGGGAGGGGTATGTGACTCATACAGCTGCAACATGGGACCCCCAGGCAGAGGACAGAAGATGAAGGCTTGACATATAAAATGGAAACTTGACATGACTTTGGTTCACTTACAAACACAGGCCTAAACCATACAATATCCATATGAAACAATAAAAATCAATACGAAAATGGTAATAATACAATATACAACAGTAAAAAATCAATACAAACCTAATAATAATAAAATATAAAACAGTGGATATCCAAAACCAAAAACTTGCTACCAAAATAAAAATGTTAAAGCTTACCCTAAGTCTGAGCTCACTTATGCTTGTCTATAGGGAATAGAGAGGGAGAGAAAGAAAAGTCAGAAATAACTGGGGAAGGGAAGGGAATGCATATATATATATAAAAAGAAAAACTGGGGGGTTTGCTACACCACGACAAAAATTTCTAGTGGGGACAGCTCTAGTGCCCCCTCATAGTCAGTGCCTAGGGCTTATGCCCCACTAATCCACACCCTCTGATTTACACTACTGTTCTAAAGTAGTTACCAAAGGTTATGAATGACATTACTCTTCTGGGTGCTGACTCCTCATGCATCATTGATTTTAATGGGAGTTAAGGAAAATCAGAAACGTGTAACTTCCTATTTCATGAAAAGACTTAAGTCACTGATGGAAATTCTTCACTTCAAAGCTAAGAAAATGGAAACGCTGTAAAGAATACAATAGGGAAAATAGATTATTAAGGAAATGCTGTTTATTTATCTTCTCTGGGTTACTAGAAATATGTAATCTATGTGCTAGTAAAAAGTAACAATGCGTTTTATTTCTGTTTTCTTAATGTGGATATTGCATAGATTTATCTTTATAAAAAGCCTTATCTAAGAATTAAACCAACTGGAAGTGTATATTTTTGGGTTTTTTTAACCTTTCTCTGTTGTGAATTTGGACTGTCACTACACTAGAGCGTTGGTTTTTGAACTTGACACAGATGGTAGGCATGAACAAAAATCCTTAGTTGTTTAGAGTCAATTACCATGATAATATAAATGCCATTGTTGACACTTAATCCCTTTTTCAGTGATCCTATTAATCAGTTGTTAGACTTCCAGTATGTATAGCTGCTTAACCGCAGAAAACAATGGAAACATCACTGGTTCTGAAAAAGACATCTGACATAGCCTGTCAAATACATTTATGGTTTACAACTATTTTTGTGTCATTTTGTTAGTCTAATAAGGGTCTCTTGCAGCTTTATATGATATGTTATACTTACTATTAAAAGGACTTATTTAGCTACATTTATCCACAGAGCATCAAGAAGTTTTCTCCTCATTAGTAAAAGATTGAACTTAAATTCAGATGTTTGTCAGGATTAAAACTTTATGGCTGCTGACAGATTTGGGGAGGGCTGGAAAGGTGCTTTACTGGAAGAGCAACTGTGTCAGATTGGCCCAGCTTGGCCAGCATCTATATAGATCGCATGTTTCAGCGCGGTTTTTGGCACTCTTATTTAATAGCTGATTCAATCACCTATTATCTAATTGAAT
>NW_017728920.1:3593392-3617727 GCF_001723895.1 Crocodylus porosus | reverse complement strand
GGGGGCAAAACGGTGAATTGACCTTCTGCCATCCAGACTTTCACCAAGCAGTCCTTGGCCAACTGAGAGAAGTTGAGTCTGCAGCTTTACAAGTTGTGTTTATTTACAAGTTTAAAAGAGGTTTCCAACCATAAATATTTACAGTGGATCCTGCTGAGATCAAAACTTCTTTATTTTTTAAAGAAATTTCCATGGGTTGTGAAATGAAACTGAAAACATTTAGGAGCATGTGGCAAGGAGAAATAGAAGCTGAGAGGATTTATTTCAATTTGAAGAAAAACCTCATTGGTTCTTATTGCATTTTTGTTGTATTGTGAAATGTTATTGCTTTAGGCAGTGAGGAGTTGCTTCAGAAAAAGATCTATAATTTTTGCACTTAACCTTAGTGAATGTTTTTTTCATAGGTGATGCAGTATAAGTGAATGTACTATATTTGAAAGGTACTTAAAATACCACACATGGGAAGCTAAGTGTGTGGAAGTCAGCTCATAATTTTACTAATTAGTTTTCAAAATTGACTACTGAAAATTCCAAACTTTCAGATCAACAACAGAAACAATTCTTAATGTGAGCCTTGTTTGACTTAAAATATTACTGTGGTGTTACCTTAACTTGTCTAGTTAATGCATATAACATAGTATATCTTGTCTAAGAGGTAGTATTTGTATAAGTCCAAGTCTACCATCCTAGCAAGAGCTTTATTAGTATTAAAAAATAGGTATACAGTGGCAACAATATATTTTTAGTGAAAGTGGAGCTATGTGGCAAAATTGGTTTGTACCACTATAGTAACCCCTTCCTCCCCAATTCTACCCTGACTGCAACCAGATCTCCTAGTAAAAATGCATTTTTGCCATACTTTAGGGGAATAATACCACTATGCCTGTAAGGTATCACACCTGTTCATGCCCCGATGAACATGCTAACTTTTACACACTGGCCAACTCTTTAAAATGTAGCAGAAGTCCTTTGTTCTTTGGGGTTAGTTTTAAAGATATGGCCCCAATTCTTTGTTAAGTAAGTATCTATCCAGTGATACGGAGAAAATCTGGAACATGTGACCTCCAACCTCTTAGGAACCTAAACACAAATGAAAAAAATGCAACAAATTTGCTACAGGGAAAATGATATTGTTAATGATCTTACTTATATAAGAGGTCAGATTGGACCAGACCTAGTCATCTTTATTTCTGTGAATTTATGAAAATAATTCAATATATATTTTGTCTCAAATCTCATGATTTTTAAGTTTACCTCAGGACTTCTGAACTGCGAATACAACTACTTCTATTGCCTTAGGCCAGCTAACTATAACTTATGTTTAAAAGGATTTATTTATAGCTATTGATCATAAATAGGGACATACCAAAAGTGTGATTTTATGGATTATGAGGAAATCACGAAATTGGCCAATGCCTGAAAAATCAGTGAAAAAAACAAACTTCTTGAAAATAAAATTCTGGTTCTCTCAGTCCTCATGGTGCTTGCAGTCCAGCCACACAATCTGCTGGGAGGGAAGGGGGAAGAGGGACTGCCAGCATGAAAAGGAGCAAAGATGGCTGCCACCCCACCCCTTATTGCGGATTGGCTGAGAAGGCTGCCTGTCATGTGGCCCTGCCCCTCTCTACCAATCAGCAGTGTGGGGTGGGGCTGTATGACAGACAGCCCTTGCAGCCAATCAGCGGCAAGAGGCAGGTCCACTAGGGCCCCTGGGGCCCTTTGGCCAATCAGAGATGTGGGGAAGCCCTGCTGCAATCAGCTGACAAAATGGCAGTTGGCCCTGTGATCACCCCACTAAATCGACTGGCTGCCTCCTGAAGTTGGGTAGACCCTTAAGCATAAAGTACTATTTATTATTTTTTATAGAAATATTATCCAGTGTGCTAGGTGTATGAAAATTAAATAATTCACATTTTTTCACAGAATCTGGACTATATAAAGCACTATATAAGTGTTAGATATTATATTTAATAATATATATGCATATTTAACTGTAAGTATGCAAGAGTTGCCTAGGCATTATTTTCCAGCTCAGACTGTGGTCTGTGTAATCAGGCTGGATAGTAGATAAATATGTGTGGGGCCAGGTCATTTTCCCAAAGCTACTTGTGGATGAAATAGCCTATGTAGGGACATAATGATATTCCCTATGCAGGGGGAATGGAAGACTCTATATATAGTGACAAATCCCACAGCCTCACCCCTACCCATATTTATTCAATTCTCCCAGTCATCTGCTGATACTTCCGGCACAGCAGGAGTGTGTGCGCTCCTTCCATATCCAGCTGTGCCTTGTAAGCCACAGAAGCTTCTGGGGAGGCTTTGCTCCCATAGAAAAGTAGGCTGCAATCTGCCTCCTAATAAACTGTAAAATAAATAACAAGATGTATTGGTATGAGGCGCTTCTATATCCATATAGCAACCTCCACTATGTAATATGCTGTTTTAAATATTCAGAAAAAAATCCTAACCTCCCCAACTAAAACGGTTATGCAAATACAAAAACTCTGTGTAGAACAGTTGACAGTACTTTTACCAAACAGATCACTTCAACAATTCTCAGAATGACAGTCCAGAGTAGTTTAGTTTAATATTTAGGGCTTTGAATGCAAATAAAAATAGTTGGGTTTATGAGTACGAGTCACAAAGTAGTCAACTGAAACCTAATGAAAATTCAAGCTTCCCAATAGGGTTCAATTGGTGATTTTTCTGGAGAAAACCCAGCACCTCTTTATCATTATGCATTGAACCCTAATAAAAGAGAGGTTGTGAACTTTTTGTTGTTGCTTCTTTTTTCTGCACTTCCTTTCTGTCATGTTTGCAAGGTATCCATATTCCTTGCTAAAGTAACTTCTCAAAATAAAGCACCATGGATCTATCATGGACTGCTCTCCATTTAGCAAGGTAACATCTGTGTGTCAGGGTTTGCTTTGATGCTGTGAAAATGAATGCATATTTACAGAACCTTTTTTGTTTTAGGTGGCTAATCTTGCTTGCTCATTGTCAACAAATGAAGAGGGAATTAAAGTCATCCAAATGGCAGCTAGTCACATAGAGACTCTATGCCCACAGGTACGACTTTGATTAATTCCTAGCACAAGGCACTTGGGCCTATGTTGTATATCTGTATACAACTGGTATGCTTATTTACCCCTGAAAAATCAGTAAGCAATGTAAATAAGCAAAGGTTAACTTAAGAACAATTTATTTAACTCTTCTCTTTTATTCCCTGCATCTAAGACTGAAGCAAGACTAACTAATAATCTGTATTTAAGGTTGCAAATTAAATAAATGTAAAAACAAGCTGTGCTACTTGGTAGGTATTCCTTTCATTTAACCATCTTTAATCCTATTGCATGTTTTTATTGTGAATTGAAACTTTTACACAGTTTGATACATTGAAATATATATCAGCCTTCTTGTGCTATGGAAGGGTTTCAACTCTGCTGATTGTCTCCACCCCATATTTTTTAAGGTTTTCCTTTGGCCAAATAAATGGCATGCTGCAGAATAGCAAGTACATTTCTGGTAGGAATACTAACATGAAAAACAAAATGCATATTCAGTTCATTTGGCTGATATAGAATTAAAATGCAAGTGCAACTTTAAAAGTATATCTCCTTTTTTAAAAGCAAACTATTTTATATTGGATCTAAATTTGTCAGCGCAGAGGCTATATTGAAGATGATTAGGTCTTCAAGAAATTGCTGAACATTCTTGTCTTATCTCATAAAGTGTTTAAACTATATTTGAAATGAAATTTAAACTACCAAGATTTATAGTATTTCCTTTTACCAAGAGTGAGGAATCTATTCCTTTCTCAGCATTCATTCCAGGTTTATACATGTTGAAAGTGCATCAAGGCTAGAAAAAAGATCAATATGAAGAACAGTATGCAAACTGTGAACATAACACTTTTAGTTAATTATTAAATTGCACAGTATATTTTTTATAATTATTTAAAATTTAGTGCGGTTCAGTCTGCTGTTTTTACTTCCATAGGTGATTATTAAACTTGTAAATTCAGTTTGTGGTAGGCCTGTGTGAATAGGGAAGTATTCGATTTAGATTCAGCTGATTTGGAAGGCAGTGATTCAATTCAGAGATCTGGATTATTGTCCTCAATCAATTTGGCTGAATCAGCTTTGGAGAGATTCAGTGATTTGGATCAGCTGGGGAGAGGCAGGCACAGCCGGCTGGCTGTGACAAGAATGTTCTAGTCCCAGCTATACTTGGAGGACCGGTGTATTTGGTGAGCTGTACAGCATTGTGCCAAAGTATCATCAGGTAGGGGAACTGCTGGAGCAATTGTTTCCCATGGAGGTGGGGTCAGAGGTTTTGGTTGCCTCTTTGGGCTCCAGGTGGTTGTAGAATTTCGAGCTGCAGATGGGGTTATGGCAGTGGTCACATCAGGACTTAGAGTGGGCAGTGTACCTGCAGGCAGAATATAACATCACCAGGGCCATTGGGAGAAACCACAACAATCTCTTCCTGTCCCACACTCATTTTTCCCAATTCTGGCATGTGGGAGGAAACCGAGTAACCACCCTGTCCCACAGTAACATTGACAGGTTCCCCCTTGCCAGTCTATGATCCATTGTCAATGACTGAGAGGCCAGTTTTGCACTTCTTCAATTGCAGCTGGGCTTTTCCAGTATCTTAATGTGTCCAAGGCCTTGGCAGGGGGTGCAATTTGGGGTGCGGGAGCATAGGAATGCTTCACATCAGTCAAACAACAGCAAACGATTAACAGTCCTGACATGATAGCATTCCACCCTTTCATTGCTGGATGAGGGTGGCGGCATTGCTCTGGAGCAGGATGACGTCTTTAGAGCACCCCGAGGTTGCTACAGCTGTGCCCATGGATGGACCCAATCTGCAGGAACAAAGAAAAATACAGTCTGGCTCCCATTAGTTGGATCTGGCTTTGACACCCACCATGAGTTACATGTGTCCGATGCCATTAGCACCCCTTCCCATTTGTCCCCCTGTGGATGCTTAACTACTACTTGATCCCCCACCTGGAGTTTCACCCAGCCACCCCTTGCCTGTTCCACTGCCGGCTCACAGGGCTTGCCTTGACCAAAGCTTGCTGCATGGGGCTTCCTCCGGCGCAGGGCTGATTGTTGGCCCAGTTGACTGAGTGATCCAGGTGCAGGTTCCAGTCTCTGAGGGCCAAACCAGTGGCCATTCGCAGGTTGCATTTTAAGATACCGTTGGCTCTTTCTACCATTAGATTACGGGTGATAGGGAATGTGATAAGTCCATAGCACTTGATGTTTTGCAGCCCACTCATAGACAAGATGGTTGCAAAAATGTGAACCATTGTCACTTTGCAGCTCTACAGGAGGTGAGTAGATGGCTAGCAGGTATTCTAGTGCTGCACAGGTGTCCTGTGCAGTGGCTTTGGCAGAGGCCTGGGCAAACATTATTCTGGTGACTGCTTCCACTGCTATAAACACAATCTGTCACTTTCTGGGTGTGTGGGGAAGTGGGCCTACAAAGTCACATTGCCAAACTTGCCATATTACTTTTCCATCATGTAACAACAAAGAGTAGTAGAGGCAGGGGTTAGCTGGGCCTTGACTTCCTGGCAGGTGATGCAGGAGTTGACTAATTCTTGTGCTTCTCTTTTGGTTAGGTGAATGCCCCAGGTGGCTGCTGAGTGAGTAGTGCCATCGTGGCCAGGGTGCCCATGCTGTCGATGCAGCCTTTCTGTGGCTAGCACTCCAGGGATCTGCTGGAGGGAGGGGCCGGGTGCCTTCTTTGGGGGTGGCTGAGCTTCTGCTTCAGGAACAAGGGCTTCTGTGCTGCCTTTGGCTAGCTCATCTACTTGCTTGTTCCACTTTGCTTCAGGCCCTTTAGCTTTTTCACTCCCATGTGTTGCATTGACATGTCGTATATGTAGGGGAAGGCCTCCCTCTGCCATTACCTACAAATTCTCCCAATTATCATAGCTTTAAATATTTTTGCCTTGTTTTTTGAAGTTTTCTTTTTTCCACAAGGGTAGCCACTTGGTGCAATCCTCTACTACCATTTATGAATTGCAATAGATATAAATGGGTTTTGTATGGCCTGACCCAAGCAGCAGTTCATAGTTGGCTACGTTGATTACATCAGCCAACTCAGCATACTGCACACTTTGACTGTTTTCCTCTGTTGTAAGATGCTTACTATCTCAAATCGATACGGTAGCACTCCTCCAGGTGTGACCTTTGGCTGAGTTGTCAGTGAACCAGACTTCTATGTCTTCTGATGTTTCTATGTTGGGTGAGAAGGGAGGTGCTCTTTAGATTATTAAACTTGTAAATTCAGTTTGTGGTAGGCCTGTGTGAATAGGGAAGTATTCGATTTAGATTCGGCTGATTTGGAAGACAGTGATTCGATTTGGGAATTTGAATTATTGTCCTCAATCAATTTGGCTGAATCAGCTTTGGAGAGATTTGGTGATTTGGATCAGCTGGGGAGAGGCAGGCACAGCCGGGTGGCTGCAGGTTCTCCCGCAGCTCCTCCTGCTGTGCCTGCCTCTATCTGGGTAGGGAGAACCACATGGCTACCTGCCCAGCCCCAGCCTAGTCCCAGCACTTAAAAAAAGAAGAAGCCCCATACTAATCAGCTGCAGGAGTGGTGATTGGGGCCTCTGGGCGCTCATGCCACCCCCATACAGTGTGGGGCAGTGAGGATTGCCCCCCTGGCACCCATGCAGAAGCTGCCCCATTGCACAGGTGCAGCGCCATTTGGCAGGGTGCCGCACACTGCCTGGGAGCTGAGGCCACTGGGGCTGAGTGCTGCTGAGCTCTGGCTGACTGCTGGAGCCACCCCAGCTCCCAGACAGCACGCGGTGCCCTGCCAGGCTGTGCTGCACTCATGCCATGGGGCAGCTGCTGTGTGGGTATGCCAAGCGGAGGGGTGATTCCCGCTGCCCCCACTGCCCTGCACTGCATGGGGAGCACTTCCAGGAGTGCCCAGAGGCCCCAATTGCTGTTTCTGTAGCCAGTGAGTGCAGAGCTCTAAAAAAAATAAATAAATAAAAGCCCCACATTCACCAGTGGCAGGAGTGGTGATTGGAGCCTCTGGGTGCTCATGGCATGTCACAGGCCAGCTGGGCACTGTGAGTATATCAATTTAGTTGCAGACTAACTGAGCACTGCAACTTTACTAGCCACTGGGCTATTTTGGTTCGGAACCAAGGGAGTGATGTTGGGAAGGAAAGCAATGACAAGTTTCACTTATAAAAAAGAATAAACTTTACTCATGACAACAAAAGATATAGTTTGTACATATGACAGTTAGTAAAAAGGTTAAGCTAATAAATAGACAACACAACAATACAGATTAAAATTGACAGTGATAATAAACAGATAAAGAAATTAACCAAGAGTTCCCACTTGATTAGCAACTTATCAGTAGTCCCTCAGTTAGAAGATACATGTCAAGTTGATTCAGCAAAGTCAGATGTCTTTTAACTGGGCTGTCAGCGGGGAGAACCGGGGGAAGCACCTCAGTCAGGATCTGGTCTTCGCTCTCTCAGGGAGTAAGAGAGATCCATGAGGGTATGGAACAGCAATGACCCTTCTGTTCCGTCCTTTCCGAGGGTTACTTTGACTTGCGTGTTCTTTTATATCTTATTTATGCTGATTTTTTGGTTATATAGCCATTCATAGTGTTACCTTATAACTGTTATTCTATGGGGTTAAAAGGTGTTAGAAATCATTACAATAAGTTACTGCCCAAGCTTGCGTTTACCCAATAAGCAAATCACACCACAACACTTCGGTGTTTGAGATTAATATGTCCCCACCTAAGTTCAACCCACTATGTTAATTATATCTTGTAATTATATTTGTTAGGTTTTGTTTTTTTTAATTCTAAGCAAAATTTCATAAATCAGCTATGTCTGCGGCTATAATTTTCAGTTCCACTTTTTAAAGTTCATGCCATCTGGAAATTAATACAAAAAGCTATATATAAATCTTCTTCCAAACAGACAGGAAAACTATTCCTATAGCTACTTCTGCAGATACCTCAAAAAGCAAATTTCTCTAGTTAAAGCTGCCCATTTGACCCATCTGGTTCTGGCGATCACAATGGCAGAGCCCCCCTATACAGCATGGTGCAGTGGGGGGCATATCAGAGATTGCTCCCCACTTGGCAGCTGCATGGCAGCTATCACATTATGTGCAACACAGCTTGGCAGGGCACTGTGTGCTGTCTAGGAACTGGGGCCACTGGGGCTGAGCGCTGCTTGGCTCCAGCTGACTGCTGGAGCTGCCTCAGCTTCCAGACAGTGTGTGGTACCCTGCCAAGCCATGCTGCACCCAAGCCATGGGGCAGCTGCCACGTGGGTGCCAGGCGGTGCGGGGGGTTATCCCCACTGCCTCCCATCGACCCGCACTGCCTCTCACTATGCAGGGGGCTCTGCCATGAGCCCTCACAGGCCCCAATCACCACAGCCAGAGTCAGTGAGTATGGGACTAGGCTGGGACAGGTGGGGGATAGGGCTTCTCCCATGGCTCCTCCAGCTGTGCCTCCCTCTGCCCCATTGATGGGAGCTGTGGGGTCTTTGCCCTGCTGCTGCTTGCCCAGCTGGTGCAAAGGGGAGGGGTGTGATGCAGCCGTGGCTTGCTCCAGGTGGCAGCAGGGCATAGCCTCCGCTGCCACTTTCCAGCCAGTGCAGGGGATGTGGGATGTGGGTACAGCAGTGCTGGGAGTGGGGGCTATGCCCTGCTGCCACTTGCCTTCTTCTGCCTGGAGTGAACTGCATCCGCATCCTGCCCAACCCCCCTGCCCCAGCTGGGCAAGTGGCAGCACAGCAGAGCCCCCCTGCCCTGCTCCCCAAGTAATGTGCCCCTCCCACCGTGGCTGAGAAAATTTTCCCAGCCCCAGCCCCAATCCCTCCCTCCCCCATGCCACTTCCCTCCCTTCTTCCCCAACCCCAATAAACTTACCAGCTGGAGGCAGCTGTCAGCTGCCTGTTTAGTCTCTGAAGATCTCTATAGACAATAAGTGGTACAATTTAATGATGTACTAATTATTAAGTAATCAATCCTGCAAGATTTACCTTTGTTGGCAAACTTCAGAATTGAAAGCAATGGACCTTTTCCTTCAGTAAAAAATAAGAAAAGCATATTTAGACCCATAGGGTACATCCAGATGAGTGTGCATGTGCCTGTTGCCCCACCTAAAACCCCGTTTTTCCAGCGCAGGGATATCCAGGGGTCTAAAAAAACCACTCCACAATAGAGTGGAGCAAGGCACGGTTTAAGACTGTGCCCAGAGCCAGTCCTCCAAAAGAGACTATTTGGTTTTCGCCGGAGCATCTCTTTTGTGTTTCTGCTGCCTCCAGTACTGTCCAAGGTAAGTTGGGGGGGTTAAGGGTGGCAGGAGAATGTTGGGGGAGGAGTTTGGAGAGTGGTGGGGGGGAAGTTCCTGGGGCTGCAGAGGGGATGGGGTGGGGTGAGGACCTGGGTCAGATCCCTGAGGCTCACTAGTCTGGCTTTGCACTGGAGTGGGTCACACAGCTCCGGTGCAAGGGCAGACTAGTGAGCCACATGGGGCTGGGCCAGGTCCTCACCCCCTCTGGCAGGTACAGGGGGAAGAGGCAGGAGCTGGCCCTGGGGCCCGGCCCATGCTGAAAGGAGCCAGTGCGGCATGCGGTTTCCACATACCTCGCCATGTCCTGCCGTGGCTGGGCCCTTCCTGTAGCTGTAGGATCTGGCCTGGCACATGGCGACCATGCAGAGCTGAGCCAAGTCCTGCTGGCCCTGGGGCTGCTTGTGCCACCTGGCAGCCAGGTGGCATGAGCAGCCCAAATGACGGCGGGACCTGGATTGGGTTTGTACAGTCTCCACGTGCTGGGCCAGGCTGGGCCGGGGTACACGAGCCGCCTGGGGCCGGCAGGATGCAGCTCAGCTCTGCACGGTCCCTGTGCACTGGGCTGGGCCCAGCAGCACGAGCTGCACCAGGCAGGGTTATTTTGCCCCAAGCGGCACACTTTGCTCCACACCAAAGTGCATGTCTGAGGATGTGTGCTGAGGCAAAAAGCCCTGGCTCAAATTTGCACTGCTTCTATTTGAGGGTGCATCTACACAAGATGTTTACTGCAGAGCTGACTATTTAGCTCTGCAATAAACGTATCAGTTGTTACCCATGTGCCCCTAATAAACTATGCAGCAGGGTAGTATTTTTAAATACATGTTCTATCAAGCCGAGGAGCTCTTTTCATGTGCAGCAGTGCACGTGTTGTTGCCAACCTGGCTGACTGGGGAATGAGGGTGCTTCAGTGTGGGGGCTGCCTGCCAGGTAGCCCTGCAGTGAAGCACCCTCATGAGCCAGCCAGTCCCTCCATAGCACATTGAACCTGGTTGGAGCAGGCTGAACCCCGGGCCCTATACCTGCTGGGTCTGCTCTGACTGGGCTCCATGTGCTGCTCATGAATAAACTCCAGAGTTGATTGCTCTGGAGTTAATTGTTCACAGGTTCGCATTCAAAGGATGTGCCTGGAAGCAAAAAAACTCCAGAGCAATAAGCTCCTGAGTTTATTCAAGTGCACTAAATGCATGTGTAGATGTGCCCATGGATTATAATAATATTCCAGATCATCCTTTATCACAGGAAAAACAAAGTCATAAAGGGGAGGAATGCCATGTGAGAATCTCTGTGATGGGTATTCAGGAGGGCCTGGATGAGAAAGGTCTGAATACAGATGATCCCTCACATGTTTGGATCTCTGAAGAACAAAACTGGTTTGTTTTCCATATAGGCCTTACTTTAAGTAAGCTCCATTGCTTGAAGGGAGCCACATTGTTTGGACTGAAATATCAAAAGATTAAATTAAAAAAAAAAATCCTTGGGGCCTCAGAGTTCTGTAGATGTGAGTAGTAACATTTCCTGGGTTGTCATGAAAAATAGGTATAGAACTTACAGACATCAGAGGAAAATCTTTATATTATTAGAATTCATATTCATTGACTCATAATACATAGACTATCTTGTATTGCAGTTAAACTGTGTAGAAATTATTTTGAACTCTGGTAGCAATGTTGTTATTGAAGTGGAGACTATAAGCATACATTTTGAGATGGCTCCAATATAAAAAAAAAATTGGGAATATATATCAGAACCAATAGATAACATTGCTGTTTGTATATTCTTGTTTCTGAATTATGTTGCTTTCAGGATACTATTTGTTATTTCATAAGAAAGTTTAGCATAATAAATATAACCATTAATATTGGCAAAGACTTCACCAAATGAAAAGGCTTACTTTTCTTGTGTTTGGATTTGCGTGTGTGTGTGTGCATGCTGAATTATCCTTTTTCTTTGCAGGCTCAGTAGAATCCAATACATTATATTGGATGCTACATACTGATCACCTCTAGATTGTCTTGAATATAGCAAAAATATGATATCACCAGATGCATCAAGTACTCTACCTGTGCAATATAAGAAAATAGACATTTGTGGAAATAGTTCCTAATTCAGAATATGCCTTTGTCTGCTTCCACATTATACTTTCTATTCAACATCTCTCATTTTAAAGTATTTTGGGTTTCTCTTTAAAAATTCCTTTATGACAGGGGTTGGCAAGCCCTGGCACACATGCTGGAGCATGGCTTACAAAGCCCTTTTGCTCAGCATGTTACTGCCAGCCTGGGCTCTGGGCAGCTGCTGCCAACCATACAGCCTGGGCTGCTTCCAGCAAGTGGCTGGGAGGCTGCAAGTCCTGCTGCAAGCAGCCATGGCGGGGAGCAGGTACCCAGAGCCTGGGCTGACTGCAAACAGGTGCACTGGGCTCCAGTGCCCCAGCATCAGCTCCATACAGCCAGCAGCTATACATGCACCTCAGAGTAGATGGCAGGAGAGGGGCCTGAGGCAGGTCCCAGTTTGACTGGCCTTGATAGCAAGGGATAAGGCAGCTTGTGTGGCACGTTCTGGAGACAGCCAGTGCCTCCTGATACATGGCTTGGAGCTACATGGAGATAAAGATCCAGGGTGAGAGAAGGACTCTGGGGAGAAAGTCTGGAGTGTCAGCACTCTATGAAAGATCGAGATGGAAGGATAACCAGGAGAAGTAGACCATCATATTATGTGTACTTCTTTTTGTGATCCTATCTGGAGTTTTGAGAGCTTGATAAAGCACATTGATGGAAGGGTGAACTTCACAGAGTGCTGTCATCTGACCGAAGTGGAAGGGACTGAACAAGATTATATAATATGTGACCATATTATTTAATATGTGACCAGAAATGACCATAGTTTCTAGCCAGCAATTGTAAGGACTTACCACTGTTGAAAGAACCTGGCCAGATACCCTGTGGGGGAGTAATTAAAGAACTCTGGAAATGTTGCCAGGATCAGAGTTGTCTTGGTTTTGTTATATTTTGTTTTAGAAACAAGATACCCTTAAAAGGAGAAATTTTGGCATAAGTTACTTAAAGGGCTGTGTTGCCTTAATGCCAGATCTTGGAAACTGCTGTTGACTGTTGAAGTCCTTGAAGGAAACTGAGGCAGGGTAAATAGTGCCAGTGGTACTGCTGCACAATCCAGTCCTCCTACACAGTGTGTCCCAGGCTTTTCTCTGAAAAGCAGGAAATGAAAAATGGCCAAAGTTTGAATTAATACTTTTTCTTACATGTTATGCTTTTGTTGCAAGACAGTCAGGGTAATATAACTTTATGCTTGATGAGACTTCTGTTAATCTGCTGAACTGAAGCACAGCTTTCAGAATTCCAAAAGCCTCAAGCTAGTGGAAAAAGAGACTGAATGTTTCATTTGCATGCCTATAAAGTTAGCTTCTGTAAGCCTTTAGCTTTTTTAGTGAGTTTATCTTTTCTCTGTTTTTTTGGAGATAAATTGAGAACTGCTAAAGGAGAGGGGCATATAAGGAGTTATTGGGAACCTCCTTTGAAGTTCATGCTATCCTTAGGAGTTTAAAAAATGGAACCACTCCATGAAGAAATAAAAATGAAAAATTATATCCTATGGTTTGCAGTAAATGTCTATAAACTATTACTCCTTCTCAGCTATGTCTTTGACCTAAATTAAGGTGCTGTTACAGGTTACTTTTAAATCAGTCTAACTCAGTGGAATGTTAGGCAGTGTTAAAGTTAGAAGAGTTTCAAAGTAGTCACAGGTTAAGACCTAATGCTGTCTCTGACTTGCACAACTGTGACTTGCCCCTACTTGCCAGGCCATCTAGTGCCATGACCAGGAGCCAGGACTCACTTTCTCCTCTAGGAGCAGAGGCCCAGGGGTTAAGCATGGCAAGAGCATGGAGCCTGGAGAAGCATGTCTCCCTGGGTGCATGGACCCCCACTAGGCTCCATGATCTCCCCACACTTGTTTCAAAGCACCCCTTTCCCCTCTCAGGAATGTGGGAGGCTGAGGAGTGAAGCCACATGCCACCCCCTGCCTCACCAGATTCTCCTGGATAGGGCAGAGCTTCTCAGCTGTGGGGCAAAGGCTTAGCCTTCTGAGGGGAAGTGCTGCATACCTGCCTCCCAGCCCAGGAACCCAGGATCCCTGGAGCTGGCAGCATGGTGCCGTGTGGGCTGTGGTCATACCCTCTGGGGCTGGGCGGGGCTGTTAGCTTGGGGTCAGTATCATCCACTGTGCAGTAGAGCTTGGCAGGATTGAAAGTATGTCAGGGGTTGAGGGGTTGAAATCTGTGCATCATGGGATACTGGATGACTGAAAATTGGTCATTTTATCTCCTTGGAACAGGCTAACAATACCCTAGCTTAAGCCAGGTGGAATGGCTCAAAGATAACCCTTGCCTGAAGTGGCATAACTTTAAGACACTTAGGGCATTTTTACATGTGTAAGTGCTGCAGCGCTGGGCACTTTGAAAAACGCTCAGCACTACAACACTTGCATTTGTATAAATGGCAAAATGTGTGTCAGCACTGAGAAAATGGCAGTGCACTTTTGAACTAAAACACCTCAGAGGTGCTTTAGTTCAAAAGTGCCCCACTGCCACTTTCTCAGTACTTATATGCATTTCACTGCTTATATAACTGCATGCAGCACAGCGCAGTCCGCGTCAGCTCGCATGTGGAGCAGGCTCAATTAATTGAGTCTGCTCAGAAGCAGTGGATCTCTGGTGCATCACTGAATGAAAAAGTATGTGTAGAAATGCCTCTAGGGTGCATCCCCATGATTGTTCACATGTGTTTCCCCAGGGACAAATACCAGCACCACATATTTGTGCCATTGCTAATTGTTCCTGGGGAATGCTCCTGCACTCACACTCTGGCACATGGCAAATTGCCCCATGTGGGAATAGGGAGGCTGCAGCTAGCACCTGGACTGGTCCCAGCAGCCTCCTAGAGCAACAGTGGTGGTGGTCCGACCATACAGAGCCTGGTTGGTAGCTAGAGCTTGCCTCTGGCCGACTAGGCTCCAGTTTTGGGTGGCGTATGCTGCTGCCATGTGTGCTACACTCCTTTTTTTCTCCATGTTTTTTTTAGATACCAGGATTTCCCAGTATCTAAGTTTGTTGCCATGCTGCAAATATGCAGTACAGCAAACCAATTAATGTGCGTCATGTACATTTTGTGGCACCTCAAAAGTCTTTGAGGTGCTGTAAAGCACAAGTTCCCACTTGGGGGGATGCAGACTTAGGCCATGTCCACATGAACATGGATGTTTGGTTCCCAGGGGCAATTAGCAGCGGGACACCTTGTGCCACTGCTACTTGTCCTTGGGGAACACATGGGCAAGGTGCCATGTGTTCTCCAGCATGTGACAGGTTACCTTGGGTGGGGTAGGGGAGGCTGGGGCTAGTGCTGCACTTGCCCCAGCAGCCTTACCTGGGGCCCTGGGGGTCTCTTGGGGCTGCAGCAGCAGCAGTCCTGCGATGTGGAGCCTGACTGGCAGCTGGAATGTGGCTTTGGCTGGCCAGGCTCTGGTTTTGAGCAGCATCTGCTGCCCCCGTGTGCACCGCTTTGCTTTTTTTTGGCACATGAACCCCTTTGCTAATTCCTTGCAGTATGGAGAGCAGCTGAACATGCAGTATGTGGATGCTTATTTGGACATGGCCTTAGAGGGTACTTGGCACAGTTTAACACTCTTTAATGTTTGGATCTTCCTGTTTTAAATGCCTTCAGAACAGTTTAAAAGCAAACTGTAACATAAGCCCTAAATGAAAGAATATTTTTAGAACCAATTCCTGAATTAAAGTAGAACATTTGTAAAGACCAATCTTACAGTGTAATAATTTTCCTTTACCAGAAATCACTCATATCTGCATAACATAGATGATAATAATAAGATGCTTTCACTTACAAAAAATGGAAAAACGGTAATGATTACGGCAGTGTATGGAAGCTGCTCTTTGTACTTATGTTTAATATGTCGTGAGAGCCAGTGTTCATGTTCAAATATGTACACAGGCTCCTAAAAGCTGAGCATATTAAGAATAGTATGTATTTTTTCCTAGAGCAACTTCCTCTTATTGAAATGTGTTGTACTTCATTGGACAGTTCTCTAGACCCAAAAATTAGGTGCCGGGGCTAGTTACTCATCCTCCTCTTCAGTGTTAAATGTTGACAGATTAATGATTAAATCTATTCTAAAATGCCTCTGCAGGGGGTAAATGATGGGTCTAGGTTGATAATTTACTACTTGCACCTCTTTTTAGAACTCCCTGTCATGAGAACGCTTGTAAGAACTCCCTGTCAGGCCAGATGGTCTGACAAGTCAGTTTCTTGGGCAGGATGTGCTGCCAGACATGCCTTACAGATTGATAAACAGCACCACACAATATGCATTAGGCTGCATACATACAACCAACATGTATATTCTGTAGACACCAACTTGTGTGCTAATTGGCTGAGAACTAATATCTTGCAGAATACACACTGAAATTGCTGCACTGACTGACATGGAAGTTACTCCCTCCTGGCATTCACCCGAGCCCTAGATAGGGACTCTGCTACACCTAGCAAGGGAGAAGCATTCATCTGTTCATTTTCCCCCACTTTGGCACTCAGCACAAGTCAGTTTGTCTTTAAGTGGTAACAAAACAAAGGATGATTGTCTAGATTTTCAGACACAGAAGACAGGCATCCAAATCCCTTGACGTCATTGTCCTAATGACTTTTAATGGGGGAGGAGTCCACTGTTTGTGACTTGGAAAATAATTCCTGAAATCTATTTAATTTTTCTTTTTATGTAGATTGAGTGCCCAGATAGCTGACCCCCAAAAAGAAGAGGTTTTTTTTTTCTCCTTTGCCCATAAAACTTTTGTAATATTGTTCTTGAAAATACATAAGTTGCAGCACTCCCAAGTCTATGGGCATGTGGCTTACTTTTCAGACGGATGTACCAAGGACATGTCTGAGGGGGAAGCATATCTAATAGTCAGAGGACTCATCTGAAATCATGTCCTAAAAGAACCACTGTCACTGCATTTTGGCTTCAAGCTCATCCTGGAAAATTTTTGTGCAGGGGTTGATGATCTAAAGCTCTTTGTACAGAGTCTTACAAGTGCTCCATGCTAATATATCTATTAAACTTAAATGTGAGTTATGTGCATGGAACTGGGGACAAATATCCTGCAACACACTTACAGACTTGACAGTGCTACGATTGCCAGCACTACAAGTGAAAGAGACCTGGGGGGTGATAGACCACAGAATGAACACGAACCATCAATGTGATGCCCTAACTGGCAGAGCAAATCAATAACTGGCGTGCATCTACTGATACATCTCAAGCAAGACCATGGATGCTATCTGTGGCAGGACAGTAGGGGGTGCTCCTGCATTGAGCCGCCCACCTCCCTGTACCCAACCACCTGCCAGGCTCCGAATGCCTCCCTAGGGGTGCCTTATGTCCAGCCCGACCCCTTCCTGGAGCACATATGCTAGCCTGGGGGTAACATCGCTGCCACCACCCCAAGAATGGACTCACTCCCGGCCCTGTGTCCTTGGGGAAACACAGGCCTAATGTCCTACAGGTACTCAACCCAGTATAGGCACTTGGGGCACTTTCCCAAGTCCGGGGGCAAAAAGTACAGTCTCCCTTAGTCCACAGACCTAAGGGGTCTCTTACGCATTATTTAGACCCACCCCTCAATAAGTCTCCCACACCAGTCACAAAGGAAGACTTTTTTGGTTACAGGGGTAGGGTGAAAATAGGGTACAAGATTGAGCAATATCCTAGAAATCCTAAAGAGCAAACAGTCTGGCTGTGGTAGCCTTTTGATCATGCATCTGAGTTACTGCCAACTAGATATCTATCAGATCTTGAGTAGCTTACTCACACACTTCATCCAGAGGCTGGTGAGATCCTTTCTAGCGTCCGGCTGTTCCTGGTTCATGAGTTTTTGGGAGAGAGGGCCCTTTCAGATGTTTATGCTCCTCTGAGTCCCCCCTCATGGCTGCAGCCTCACCTCATGGCCGAAGAGACTGACTCCTTGCCCGTCCTAACTTATATAGCCCCTGTGACCTCATTCACCTGGTCCAGTGGAGGCCAGCCCTGGTTGGCTGTCAGCCAACCAATTTGAAATACATCACCTGTTACCAGGCAGATTCCAGCCCACCAGGTAGATGCCCCTCACCCAGGTACCAGTCACATAGGCAGAGGGAGCAGGTTTCCCCCTCCCTCAGGAATGCATCCAGCTCAAGTTACTTGAAGAGACAGGGTAAGGGTGTGGTCTCCTCTGCTGAGCCCACCCTACTCAAATGGTCACAGCACAGAGATTTTATCACGTTGTCACAGGGCAGAGATTTTGGGGAGAAACCAAGGTGGCTTTCTGCCACACTATCCTTCTGCTCTACTCGGTCTTGGTGAGGCCACAGCTAGAGTACTGTGTCCAGTTCTGGGCACTGAATTTCAGGAAGGATGTGGAGAAGCTTGAGAGAGTCCAAAGGAAAATCACATGCATGATTAGAAGCCTAGAGAGCAGGTCATATGAGGAGAGGCTGAAAGATGTAAGACCTGGAGAAGAGAAGACTTAGAGGGGACTTGGTAGCCTATAAGTACATTAGGGGCATAACTAGGGCCTGGGGGAGCATCTGATAACCAAGGCAAGTCAGGGAAAGACAAGAAACAATGGACACAAACTGACTGAATATCACTTTAGATTGGATAGAAGAAAAAACTTCTTTATGATTTGAGTGCCTAGGGTCTGGTACAGACTCCCCCCAGAGATGGCACAGTCACCTACCCTAGAGGTCTTTAAAAAACATCTTGATGGGCACCTTGATGGGGTTATCTGACTCCAACAGCCTTTCGTGTCCAAGTGCAGGAGGGCTGGATTCGATGATCTCATGAGGTCCCTTCCAGCCTCTTACATCTATGAATCTATGAACACTCCCAGGTTCAGGGTTTTTACTTTAAAGTAGGAGGAATGACATCTTGGAAAGCTGAAATGCTGTGGCTACTATGTTTCAATTGTTTATTGCTGACCTGGAATGAATTACTTGGTGTCCTGGGAAAGAACTGGGAGAGAGAAGGGACAAATGGGAAAATTAAAGAAAAAAATCACTTACCTGCAGCAGGAGCCGCGGCACAGTGGGGGCAAGAAAAAAAGCCCGTGCGGCTCATTAGCCATGCCTTTATTCAGCTGGGGCCGGCCGGTGATGTCACCGGTGATCACCGGCCGGCAAAAATAAAAATGGTGGTCGGCTGGAGGAGTGGGGGAGAGGAAACAGACCGGAGCAGAGTGCAGACTCCGGATCCACCCCAGGAACCTCCTTGGAGGGGAAAAGGAGTGGACAAGAAGCCAGGAGAAGATCTTGAGCTTAGGCTCAGCAGCAGTGGAAGCAGACAAGCCACCAGCGGGCAAAGCAGGCTTGAAACAGCCCCTGTGGGCTGCAGCACCAGTGACAATGTGAGAACCAGAGAAAGGCATGCCAGAACAACAAGTGGGAGTATTGGGCATGGTTGGGAGGAGGAGGAGGTGACCCCTTTGGAGAGAGATCAGCAAGAACCCAAGGAGGGCGCTGGGCAAGCAGAGCACCTACGTTGCTCATAAGAGGGGTGACCTACATGGGACACGACGGATCAATTAGAGGGGAGGACACTGCAGGAAGGAGAGAAGTGGGGCAGATAAGGCTCATAAAAGGAACTAAGGACGACAAAGTTGACAACCCTTACGGGGATATACTAGGATTGGTCTAGTAAGGAGAAAGTGTTCTCCAGTGATATTACAGGGGAATGAAGTTACTGTGACCTCTTCTGTGGGGAAGAAAGGAGGGGTGCTTTCCTAATACCCAGGGTAGTGGCAGAGGCAGGGTCTTGTGGTTTCTGTTAGATTTGTGTTTTTGTTTCCCTGTGTGAAAGGGTTGAGAGAATAAGATGGCTAGGGAGCATAGGCCACAGGACATCAGGGGATGATTTGGACCCAAGGGATGGAGTGCTCGGATCAAGAGCAGGCTCCACGAGCTGGACCTCCGGTTACAGAGGACCCACGAAGAGAGTGAGCTGAACAGACTCCAAGAGTCACACGCCAATAGGAAGGAGCCTGAGAGATGCCATAATCATACGAGCAAGGGGAACACGGTAGGATTCACCAAGGTGGCGTGAGGCTGGGGTGTAGGAGTGGCGGAGCCCCAAAAGTGACTGCTGGGCAAACTGTGGGCTGCAGAGGAACCCAGGATAGTTAACCCCCCCACTGGGAACACTCAAAGTCGTGGCAGGAAAGATAGGGGAAGATGACTCCTGAAGGGATCAGCAACTCTGCCTATCATGGGAGTTGGGAAGATGCATGGCACCCATCGCTCGGTCTAAGGCTGCATGTGACAGGGTGTTGGAGACTCAGTGGTCACACTTGGTTATCTGTGAGAGCACTGTCTCTTTCCACAGGCTTCATAACTAGTCTCTTTCCTCTATTTATTTTTATAAACATTCAATGTATCAATTTCTCAGTCAATTTAATGTAATTTCTGCTTTTTCTCCTTCGGCAACTTATGTTCACTTTTGTTAGCATTTAGTGCCACCTCTAACAATTTTTTAAAGATGGAAAAATGGGTGGGACTGGAGCATACAGGCATTCTGGCCCCCTGCCTGGAGTGCTATGTAGATAGTTATATAGATAAATCAATGTGCTGCTGTGGCTAGTAAAGCAAGCAAAACACTGGCTTGCATCCATAGATGCTTCTCAAGCAAATCCCTTGGTGAGGCCACAGCTGGAGTACTGCATCCAGTTTTGGGCTCTGCAATTCAAAAAGGATGTGGAGAAACTTGAAAAAGTCTAGAGAAGAGCCATGAACATGATCAGAGGTCAGGAAAACAGACCTTTTGATGACAGACTGAGAGCTATGGGAGTCTTCAGCCTGGAAAAGCGCAGGCTCAGGGGTGATTTGATGGCCACCTATAAGTTTATAAGGGGTGTCCACCAGGATCTGGGGGAATGTTTGTTCACCAGAGCGCCCCAAGGGATAACAAGGCCGAAAGGTTATAAACGCCTGCAAGACCGTTTCAGGCTGGACGTAAGGAAGAATTTCTTTAGTGTCCGAGCCCCTAAGGTTTGGAATAGCCTGCCATTGGAGGTGGTTCAAGCACCTACTTTGAACACCTTCAAGAGAAAATTGGATGCTTATCTTGCTGGGATCCTATGAACCCAGCTGACTTCCTGCCCCTATGAACTTCCAAGGTCCCTTCCAGCCCTAATGTCTATGAAATCTGTGAAATCTAGATGCCTGAAGGGGAACTCTCAGGAAGCTGAAGGACTCCTTCTTGGATCTCCCCAGCCATAGGGGAACTGTTAGAGAAGTAGGAAGACTGTCATTAAGCAGCTGGAAAAGGCAAAATGGTTTAATCAGTCCTTAAGGTCCTGGATTTGTGCACAGTCTGGGAAGCAGATATGGAATGGGTAGAACTGTTTTGGAGCCTTGGCTAGTTTCTTTCATTTTATTTCATAAGTTTCATGTATATTTGGTATTAAAAATCATGTAATATATTAAAATAATTTTTAAAATTAAAATATATACTCAAGTCAATTAATACATGTACAAAATGATTCCCCTGACATATAGCATTTTTAGATAGTGCATAGTTTAACATTTTTATGCTGCTATGGATTTTGAGAGCTAAGAGAACTTCCCTTTTCTATGTATTTACTTTTATATCAGAGAAAGTCAATCATGCATTTTGTTCTTTTCTCTGGTACATAAAATGGGTGGGGAACTAAGGAATCATTTTATTAGTCATAAAAACTGTTCACCAGTATCATTTTAACAACCACAGTTGTTTTATTCTTTTGGCTGACGTGACTGGGCAGCACTTCATTCTATCTGCTTAACACTTATTTTTTTTTAAATGCAGCTGGCTTCTAGGACAGATGTAATAAAGGGAAAAAGGTAAATCAGTAAATTCTCAACCATCCGCTTTATAAAGAAATAAAACAGATGACAGTGTGTGTCTAACAATATCTGTATTTTTTCTAAGTGTCATCGCTACACTTCCAATAAATATATTAATTAAATACATATATTATAGCCTTAATAATAATTTGAAAAGTGAAACAATAATATTTTGGTATAGCAAAACCAAATGTTTTCACTCCATTTTTAAACGCTCTTTATTAATATTTGTACATGCTTTTCTTAAAATCAATGATTATTTTCTGTTAACATCAGTACATGCAGGAGCCTACTTTAATGTTGCAAATCCTCAGGATTTTTCTTAGTGTTGTTTGTAAAAACACAAAAAGTAATATTTTGGCATTGTAGTAGATGCTGTTTAACGGTACCGTTACTTAGGTCGTCATGATAATTTGATTCTTCCCAGATAATATTTCAGTCTTCCCTGCACTGATGTTGCCTTCCACTTTTGAGTTATTGAATTTCATTTTTCTGCTCTTACTTTTTATGCTGATGTCAATAAATAAAACATTTAAAATCAAATCTGTCCAAAGGCTGATCTTGGAACTCCATTAGTAGCTTTATTCCTGCCTAATACTTCCTTTTTCAATAAATCCACTGTCATCTTCCCTTTTGCAGTTTTCTTATCCATCTTGAAACTTGTGTACTTATCCCTTCTTTTCCATCTTAATAAATAACTTCCTAGCTTGGCATTATATCAAATATTTTACTGAAGTCCACTTAGACTAGATCTACTGCATTTCTCTTGCTTAGAAAACCATAAATCATAGAAAATTAGGGTTGGAACAGACCTCGGGAGATCGTCTAGTCCATCCCCCTGCTCAAAGCAGGCCTATCCCCAACTAGATCATCCCAGCCAAGGCTTTGTCTAGCCAGGTGTTAAAAACCTCCAAAGATGGAGAGTCCACAACCTCTCTGGGTAACCTGTTCCAGTGTTTTACTACCCTCCTAGTGAGAGAATTCTTCTTAATTGTGAGGGAAAAGAAGAACAGAGGGGTGGGGAACGAGCTTACCACAACGGCAGAGTTCACAGACACACTGAGATCAGCCTGCACGTTCCCAGAAGGAGCGTGCAGTGACACCCTGCTCCCTTTTGAGGAAGCGGCTGGCCTGCACATGGGCAGGTACAGAAGATAAAAGGAGGAGAGAATGGAATAACAGGAGGAGGAGAGAGAAGGAGAGCAGAGAGCACATAGATGCTGAAGCCCTGGCAGCTGTGGAGAACACAGACAAAGGGTGCTGGATTTCAGCAAGAGAGGAGATGCAGGCAGGAGACCTGCAGAAGGAGGAAAGTGAGGAGACCACTTCATGAGGGCTGGGAGTAATCAACTCCGAGTGGAAATGATTCTATGTTTACAAGCAGTCAGAGGATTAAGGGTTCAATGAAGATAAGGAGCCCAGGTGGTACTAACTTTGAGTTTAGTTTGGTTAGCTGCTAACACCTTCACTTTTCCTTTGCCTTGAGTGCTTTACCTGTTGCATATTGGCAGTTTATCTCCTCAAAGCACTTTATGGGAAGGCAGACAGTGCTATGACAAAATGAGCACTTAGCATATGGGTAGGAGGGCATAGTGCAGTCAGTAGTAAGTGCACCTTAGAGACTAAAAAAGAATGTGTCCAATATCAGGCAGCTGAGACTGGGAGAAGACTCCAAGAGGTGGTGCAGTTAGTGAATGGTGCGGTGACTTGAATAGCATCAGAACCCCCAAGGGCCTGAACTGAAGAGGATTTGGGAAGTGCACTAGCTGGGCAGAAGCAATATTAGGCGCACTGGGCACTTTAAAACCCTTGTATTTTCAACAAGATTCTGGGTTAAAGGTAACTCATTGAACTAGCAAGAACTACACCCCAAAGGGGTTCATTTATACTTTATTATTATTTCAAGGGGAAAGACTGTATATTCTTCTTATTGACATTGGACTGGGCCTATTATTATCATCGGGGTGGCATAAGGATGAGGTGTGAGGGGAGGTTGGAGCCTCAGACTTCTATAAAACAAGAGTCTATCAGTTTCTGGATAATGGACTTGGGGCTTTAACAACTGATTTGAATACCTCCTGGTTATAAGAACTATAAAGCATGGTGATCAAATTTAATCAGAAGACAGCTCTGAACTCCAACACTAGTGAAGCGTGATATCTTTTGTATGAGAAGAGACATTTCCAAGTAATTAGTGAGGTTGGTGATGAGGCCCAGAGGGTACACTAATATCTTACCTAAATTTCTCTTGCTGCAACTTGAGACCATTGCTCCTTGTTCTGTCATCTGCCACCACTGAGAAAAGTCTAGCTGTATCTTCTTTCAAACTGCACTTCAGGTAGTTGAAGGCTGCTGTTAAATACCCTCTCAGCCTTCTGTTCGGTCAATTAAATAAGCCTAGTTCCCTCAGCCTCTCCTCATAAGTCATGTGCCCCAGCCCCCTCACCATTTCTGTTGCCCTCCACTGAACTGTGTCTAATTTGTCCAGATCCTTTCTGTAGTGAGGGGCCCAAAATTGAACACAGTACTCCACATGTGGCCTCACCAGTACTGAATAGAGGGGAATAATCACTTCCCTTGACCTGCTGGCAACACTCCTATCAGTCCACCTCAGTATGCCACTAGCCTTTTTGGCAAAAAGGGCACACTGTTGGCTCATCTTCAGCTTATTGTCCATTGTAACCCCAGCTCCTTTTCTGTAGAGCTGCTGCCCAGCCAGTTAGCCCCCAGCCTGTACTGTAAACCTCCAATTTGTCTAGGTCACTCTGAATACTAACCCTACCCTCCAGCTTGGTATCATCTGCAAACTTGCAGAGGGTGCACTCTATGCCATCTCCCAGGTCATTGATCACAGAATCATAGAATCAATGAGTCGGAAGGGACCCAGACAGATCATCGAGTCTGACCCCCTGCCATGGGCAGGAAGGAGCACTGGGGGTGGCAGGGGTCATAGGACCCCAGCCAGGTGCCTATCCAGTCTCCTCTTGAAGATCTCCAGGGAAGGTGAGAGCACCACCTCTC
>NW_017728920.1:3581512-3591192 GCF_001723895.1 Crocodylus porosus | reverse complement strand
CCTAACCTGTTCTTTTAGTTATCTTGTCAAACAGTTCTCTTGTCAAACAAAAATAAATTAGTTTGGAATAATCTGCTTTTGGTAAATCTATGCTGCATTTTATTTAATTCGTTTTTGTGTCTTCAATTATTCCTTACTTGAAATTTGTTCTTAAAACTTGCATACTACAGATGCCTGATGAATGAGCTTATAGTTACTAGGAATATTTTTCTCCCTAATATAGGTTCTATATTTGCCCATCTTAGCTATATAGTACAACTTCCTTTTTATAAAATTTATGAAATGTCTTTGCTACTGACCCTGCAATTTCCTATGTCAGTTATTTTAGACTTCTGGACAGAGATGGTCTAGTTCAAGGACGGGCAAAATGCAGCCCACGGGCTGGATGCGGCCCAGCAGGCCATTCTATCTGGCCCACAGGGCCCCTAAAAATTTAGAAAATTAATATTTATCTGCCCTTGGCCGCCTCTCATGTGGTCCTCAATGGCCTGCCAAAACTACACCCGAAATAATTGCCCACCCTGATCTAGTTCTTCTGAACATGAGCACTTTAAGCTCTTTGAGTTTTGTTTCCACCTCAAATGAAGTATATTCCGTTTCCCTTAAGCACAGTACCTTTGATTCTATATTAAACATCATTGTCCTTACTGAAATCTGAGGAAAAATATATCTATTTAAGTTTTGAGCCATTCCTAAATAATCTTTAATCTGTGCCCCATTTTCACTGTGAGGTTGTTCCACTTCCCACTGTTTTTTCTTTCTTTATATGGTTAAGGAACCATTTATTTTTAATTTGTTTTAATATTCTTTGCAGTATCTAATTGACTTGGCTTTTGGCAGTTCTTACTTTATTCTTATGCTTCTTGATTTCTAAGATGCATCTTTCTCTGCTTCTCCCTAGCTTTTCCTCTCTTTTTAAACATTTCATTCCTTTGTAGGTGGCTTTCTACTTCCTCCTAGTATATTTTAGGTGTTTTTTTTTCATCTTGTTCAATTTAGAATTACAGAAAAATAGGGCTGGAAGGGACTTCAGGAGATCATCTAGTCAGACTCACTGGTCAAGAACCATCCTATATAAGTGTTGGTCTTTCCGATTCTTAAAACTACACCAACAAACCTGCTGAACGATTACCAGGCCCATTGCCCCAAATCAACAAGAACACCCTAACTGCCACAAGTAAAGCAGAAGGACCAGGGTATTTCCCATGTTTTGCTGTGGTAAGGGTAGGCATTGGTTATTAAAATACATTCAAGAGATCCAAGGAGGAAGACCATGGTCCCTGCTATAGAGCGGGGAAAAAATGAATGCCCAGAGCCTGGGAAACAAGCAGGAAGATTTGTAACTCCTTTAAAAATTATGAAACTATGATGCAATTGGAATAATAGAGACTTGGTGGGATACCTCATGTGAGTGGAGTAATGTCATGGACGGGAAGGACAGGAAGGGGAGAAAAGGAAAAGGAGTTGCTCAATATGTAAAAAAGCTGTATGATTTCTCAGAGCTCCAGTATGAAACAAGATAGGTTTGATGAAAGTTTTTGGATTCAGGTCAGAGGGGAGAGCAACATGGGTGATGTCATGGTGGGTGTCTGCTATAAACCACCAGACCAGGAGGATGAGGTGGATGAGGTCTTCTTCAAACAGCAGAAGATTCCAGATCACAGGCCCTGGTTCTCATGGGAGACTTCAGTCTTCAGGCACAGAGGGAGACTATCCCAGTATGAGGGGAGAGGAGCTAAAAAACTTACTTAGCTAAAAAGGGAAATCCAGGGGAGCCTAAGGGCAAAAAAGAAGGCAGATAGGCAGTGGAAGAAGGGGGAAGCGGACAAGGAGGAATATAACTACTTGGCCTACACTTTCAGGGAGGTAGTTAGAAAGGCTAAAGCAACTACAGAGCTGAGGCTGACAACACAAATTAAAGACAATAAAAAGTCTTTTTTTAGGTATGTAGGGAGTAAAAGGAAGACACTGGGCAATATAGGACCTCTACTGAACAAGGAGGAGCAATTTCTGACAGAGAGTGGGAACAAGGCTGAGCTATTCAATGAGTTTTTTGCCTCAGTGTTCCTGAACAGGGTTCAAGATGAGTATCCTAATGGGTGCTTAGATGGGTGTCAGAGGGACACCAGCCTACCAACTGTCAATGCTGACTTGGTGCGGAGTCACTTGGATGGACTGCATGTGTTCAAGTCAGCAGGCCCGGATGCATCCGAGGGTACTGAAGGAATTGGTCAGTGTCATAGCAGAACCACTGGCATGGCTGTTTGAGTGCTTGTGGCACTCGGCTCAAGTCCAGGAGGACTGGAAAAGTGCCAGTGTGGTCCCTATTTTCAAGAAGGGAAGAAAGAGTATCGTGTAATTATAGGCCAGTCAGTCTCACCTCCATCCTTGGAAAGGTCTTTGAAAAGTTTATGCAGGATCATATTTATGGGACTACAGTGGGAAAAAAATGCAGCAGGGAAACCAGCATGGATTTGTAACAGGTAGAGAATGCCTGACCAATCTGGTTTTGTTTTATGACAGGGTCACAAAATGCTTAGATGCAGGAGTAGAGGTGAATGTCATTTTCTTGGACTTAAGCAAGGCCTTTGATACAGTATCTCATCCTAGTCTCATAAATAAATGAAGAGGCTGTGACACAGATGTTTACACAGTCCAGTGGGTGGCAAATTGACTTAGCAGTCGCACCTGGAGAGTGGTCGTAGACAGGTCAGTATTGTACACACTAGGATGCAGTACAACAAGGACAAGTGCAGAGTGCTGCACCTAGGGTGCAAAAATTCCAGCACACCTACTGGCTGGGAAGTGTCCCTCTCAGCAGCAGAGCAGCAGAAAGGAGTCATAGTAGACTCCAAGATGAACATGAGTTGTCAGTGTGATGAAATCATCAGCAAAGCTAACCACACTTTATCATGCATCATCAGATGCATGACAAATAGATCCAAGGAGGTGATACTTCCCCTCTATGCAGCATTGGTCAGAATGCAGTTGGAGTACTGTGTCCAGTTCTGGGCATGGTACTTCAAGAAGGATGTTGATAGATTTGAGACAGTCCCTAGGAGGGCCACTCGTATGGTTAGGGGCTTACATAGTTAGTTAGTAATCAAAGGTTTAATGTCTAGCTAGCAGCTGGTATCAAGTGGAGTGCCCCAGGGGTTGGTTCTGGTTGCCAGTTTGTTCAATATCTTCATCAGTGACCTGGAAGATGGCATAGAGTTCACCGTCAACAAATTTGCAGATGACCCCAAGCTGGGGGAAGTAGCAGATATACTGGAGTGTAGGGCTGAGATTCAGAGAGACCTTGACAGATTGGAGGACTGAGCCAAAATAAATATCATGAAGTTCAATAAGGAGAAGTACAAAGTCCTATACTTAGGTCAGAACAGTCCCATGTACCGGCACAGGCTCAGGACTGACTGATGAAGCAGCAGCTCTGCAGAAAAGGACATGGGGGTTACAGTGGACAATAAACTGAAGATGAGTCAACAGTGTGCCCTTGTTGGGAAGAAGGTTGATGATGTACTGCGCTGCCTTAGTAGGAATGTTGCCAACTGATAAAGGTAAGTGATTCTTCCCCTCTATTTGGCACTGGTGAGGCCACATCTGGAGCACTGTGCCAGTTTTGGGCCCCCCCTACAGAAAGGATGTGGACAAATTGGAGACAGTCCAGTGGAGGACAACAGAAATGGTGAGGGGGTTGAGGAACATAATGTGTAAGTAGAGTTTGGGGGAACTAAGCTTATTTAGTCTGGGGAAGAGAAGACTGAGGGGGGATTTAATAGTGTCCTTCAACCACCTGAAGGATGGTTTGAAAGAGGATGAAGCTAGACTGTTCTCAGTGCTGACAGATGACAGAACAAGGAGCAATGGTCTCAAGTTGCAGCAAAGGAAGTTTAGCTTAGACACTAGGGAAAAAAATCTCACTAGAAAGGTAATAACATACTGGAACAACTTACCCAAAGAGGTGGAATCTCCATCCTTAGAGGTTTTTAAGACCTGGCTAGAGAAAGCCTTGGGTGCTGATGGTTCTGCTTTGTGCAGGTGATTGGACTAGATGACCTCCTGAGTTCCCTTTGAACCATAATTTTCTATGATTCTATGAAAACCCCTCACAGTCCCAGCTGATCTGACTGTAGGGTTACATTCTGTCCCAATATCAAATGCAGTGGTTCATCTCATGGTCAGCAGAGGGGATCTCACCAGGAACATCAGCACATCCCATTAAAAATCTGCAGCCTTGACTGCAACCAACACCAAATGTGAAACCACCCCTTTAATCTTCTTTCATAAATAAACTGGTTATGGAGCTCTGCTTCCTTCTTCTGCTGCTGAGCATGGTCCTCTCCAATTTCTACCTGTTCTTGGCTGCAGAGCTCTTTTTGTGGTCTCCCAGTGATCTCTGTGTTGGGTGCTCCTAGGCTTCCAACTGTAGCTCTTCACAGTACACTCTAGGCATTGCTACTCCTAGATCATCCCTGTGTAATGCTTACTCAAACTTTTCTTGAAAGTCTCCTATGAAGGGGATTCCTCAACTTCCTCAGGTAGTCTATTCCACTGCTTCACTGTTCTAACAGTGAATAATTCATTCCTGGTATCCAATCTTAATCTATACTGTTGCACTTTCAAGCCATTGCTATACATCATACTCTCTGCAGTGACAGAGAAAAGGTTTTCTCCGTCTTTATAGCAGCCTTTCAGATATTTGAAGATTGCTATCATGTCTCCTCTTAATTATCTTTTCTGCAACCTGAGCATGCCTATTTCTTTCAATCTCTTCTCACATGGCTTGCCTTTCAAGCCTTATATCACTTATGTCGCACACTGCTGGATACACTCTGACTTCTCCATAGCATATTCAAAATGCAGAACACAAAATTGCACACAGTAGTCCAGATGGTGCTTATCCAGCACTGAGTACCATGGCATTATCACCTCGCATGTCTTACAACTAAGGCTTCTGTTGATGCAACCAAAAAGTGTATTCACCTTATTTAGCAGCTGCAATCTCCAGCAGGCTCATATTGAGTCAGTGATTCACCAACGCTCCAAGATCCTTCTCTGTAGAGCTGTTATCCAGCCAGTTGTCATTGGTTTTGTATATGTGGGTTTATTATTATTATTTTTAGTATTATTCCTGAAGTGTATCACCTTGCATTGGTTTGTATCCCTTTCCCATCATTAATTTTTCCCTTTTTCAGGAACTTGTATTCAAAAGACTTTTTGAATGAAAGGCCTAGCTACTTCCACATTCAGGCCCTTGAGCTCTTCAATTCAGTTGATTTCACTAATTAATTCTTTTAGCTTATCAAGTCATGCTTTTGAAATCAAATCAGGAATATTGTTCACATGCCTGGTTTTGTTCATCCTTTCACTTCATTTAAACTGAATCAACTTGTGATCAGTCCATTCAAAATTACTGAATACTGCCTTACGTTCTACATCTTCAGTACTTATCAAAACCAAATCTAAAATAGCCTCACCTTTCTTTGGTTCAGTGACTTTGATGAGGAAATCTGTTGGCTATTACTTCCAAGAAAAGCTTTGCCTTGCTGCTATTAGTAGCATTTGTTCTCTATTTAACAAAAATTGAAAGTGTGGTGGTCTCTCTCTAGTAGCATTAGAGAGATCTCTCTTCATATCCGAATGTCTTGAGATATACACAACCCCCGGCACTATCCAAATAGAACTGCATTTATAATCCTTTCCCAAAATGACTTTGACTCAAGTTTATTTTTTTCCCCATGCTATCCTTTTTACTTCATTACAGAATTTCACATTGTTAACATGCCACCCACACTTTTATTTGTTTTTGTTTTTTTCTGAAGAGCACATACTCTTCAGTTCCTGTCATTATTGCTACTCTACCGTGTTGCTACTATCCCTGCAATATTAGGTTTAATGCCCTGAACAAGCAGTTTAAATTCCTTCATTTTGTTGTTTAGGCACCTTGTATACATACATTTAACTTGTCTCCCTAACGTCAACCAGTTTCCTAGCTAGAGTTAGTTTTCCGTGAATGTAGCTCCTACCTGAATGTGGCTGTCATCAGTGCTAACACTTCTTCCAACCCATAGTATTCTATTCTCTGTTGTACCTATAGCAAGGGAGAATTAATACATCCTCATTTACCTGATTTCCCTCTCCCTCAATATTAATATGAGGCATGGAGTTAATGTAAGCATTGTTACAAACTTCTCCTTCACATTATTTTCTATTTTAAGAAAATATAGTTGATAGTTTCATAGTTGGTTGGGTTGGAAGGGACCTGTGCAGATCATCAAGTCTGACCTCCTGCCACGGGCAGGAAAGAATGCTGAGGTCAAACAACCCAGCAAGAAATGCTGTTGTTATTTATAGGTGATAAAAAAATAAAATTGGATAGCTTATAGGAGCCTCTCTTGTGTAGTGTAGCACAGGTGTGGAGTGGGAGAAAGAGGTAATAAAACAAAAATGGAGGAAGTATCAAAAGATTCCAGCTCAGTTTTATTCTAAAAACTGATTGTAAAAATGTGCCACACAATCCCTTCTTTCATGAAAGGGAGTAAGCATGAAAGGCAAGCTCAGATAGCTATGTCCTAAAACAGTTAGGCACATTAAATTAGTTTTCTCATGGCAAAACTATAACTTGAAATTGGAAGTTCCATGTCAAAGAAGAGTGGTGGAATCCCTTGTATTAAGATGCATGGCCGTGTATACACGAAATGAGGGGGGTGTGTGCATGACACTTTAAAGACGTGGTTAAATGCTTTTGCACTGCTTTAATAGTGTTTGTGTTTGCATGCATTGGGGGTGTATTGTGCAGTAATTCCAGGCACTGTAGCAAATTTAGTGGTGTAATGGGCTTTAAATGACTTGGGTCACAGCTGTGGAGTAAAGCACCAGGCTCTGTCGGCTCAGGGGCTCTGCAGGAAGCCTGTGCAGGCAGCCTGGCAGCAGCCCGGGAAGGCAGGCTCCCCCCAAGAAAAAAAGAAATGGTGAGCCTGACTTCCCCCCACCTCCCCTCGGAACCTGCCTGTTTGCCTCAGCTGCATGGGGGCCCGGTGCTTCCCCCTGCAGCTCTGGTGCCCCTTGGGACCACCTGAGCCAGGTGCCCCCCTCCCCACTGCCAGATAGGCAGGTAAGTGCATGGATGTGTGTACGACACGGTTTACTTGGCCCTAAATTGAAGTGGTGTTTTTAAAAACCCACTGCTTCTATTTAGGGCCTCCGTTTCATCTGTACACATCATTTACATATGCCTGTAGTAACTTCTTATTCAAGTTTGCAGATGGGGTCAGTGAGCTGTTCTTAGTTTTTGAAAATGTTATTCTGTATCTATGAGCTAAAAGGAGCAAGGGTAGAGAAGGTGGTACAGAACCATAGGCCCCTGGTAAATGTTACTTCCATCAGACAACAGGCAATATCACCCAACTTTCACACCATGTGATCTCCTTCATGTTCAAAGGGCAAGCTATCAAAAGGGAAAGAAGCTTCTTGGGAACTAGCTCTGTCAGCAATCAGCAGCAAGGAGAGCTAGAGAGCTGCTGGTGGTGGCTGTCATTTCTCTCTGCAGCTGTGCTGGGAATGAGATGTCACCTGGGCTCCCCACAAGTATAAGAGCTACTCCCCCACCCCAGGGAGACTCATGTGATCCTGGGATCCTGGAGGACCTGGCCAAACACTATTCCCCTATATATTACATTTCACATGTTCCAGTAAAAACTTGATACAAACCAACTATAAAAAACATTCTATGTTTTTTAAGCAACAACTCCATGGCTTAGCCATTTTTATGACTCATTGGCTATTTTTATTGTGTGATAATTAGTTTGCATGTGTAGTGTGTGTATGTTTATCGGACAATTAACGAGTTAATCACACACTAGATGTAATGTGTGTTAGAGGCCGTAGAATCGTTGCATTTTACATGGAGAAATCCTAGGGACAACTAAGTATAGAGAAGTTTGGACTCAAGCTTATGTTCTGTTACTTTTGTTCAGTTGCCAATACAACCAAATTTGACATACCATTCTGTTGTACTGTGACTGAGGTTAGCCTTTTCAGAGATATGAGACCTAAGGCAATTATTGAGACACAAGATATCACACTTAGTAACCGATGCTCTACCTAAGCCAAAAATCATTGATCCCATCTTGTTAGATTTGACATTTCAACTAGATCATCTTGGTTGGCTGAAGCCACCTTAGGTCATAGGTAAAACTGGAAATTCAGGAATCTGGGTTGTGAGAAAAAGAAACACATAAATTTATGGGGTGGGTCCCCACATGTGGGGGGGTGGAGTTTGTGGCACCACAAACTGCTTTGTAGTGCCACAAGCCACATGTAGGGAATATGAAAATGTTCACTGAGCTGCAAGTTAGCAGAGTAGTGAAAAAATTTGATACTAGGAAAATCTGGTAGCAAAAAAAAACCTCCAGGGAAAAACGTGTCACAGGGCATGTATTAGTAGTATGCACCAGAACAAATGGAGGGCTGGGCTGTTCAGAGCAACACTCTGGCTGCCAGCCAGGCTCTGTGCTCCTGGATCTGTGCCCCTGCTGCACCAGAACACCAGGTAATACTGCTAGGGCCAGCACAGGGGGTGGCCCCAGCCTTCCCTACCCCTCCCTACCTGGGACAATTTGCTGTGCAATGAAACACACATGCAGGAGCATGTAATAGGGCACAGAGCAGCGGTGCATTTGTTCTACTGATCTTTGTGCCTCTACAAATGCATGCACCTGTACATGGGGACCTGCCCATGGTGTCTTATCTGTCTTGGATCCACGTTAGTAGTATCTGAGCGCTCTACCCACACACATAAAGCCTGTTTAGAAATGATGATATAATGAAAGGATATTATTTACCACCTCATTTAGTATCATATGTTGACTTAAAATATTTAGGTCTTGTCATCTTTTTCCCCTAGCAGAAGAGATGAACTTTGCATTTTCTTTGTAGCACTTCTAATATCCTGAGGTAGAGTATTCCTTAGATGTAGGCTACAAGGAAATATCCTGAGGTCTAGTACCTTATGAATTTATGGCTGTAATGGACTTATCTACTGACTGCTTGCATTTTTTTGAACTTAAAAAAAAAAAAAAAAGAACCTAAAATTATTGCTTTTGGATTTCCCAGAAAAGTAAGTCTCATGATGACTGCTTGGCTGTTTCATGACAACTTCTAAAAGAGAAAATAATTAATTATATAATGACTTGAGCTTTTCTGTCTTAACTTTTATCTTTCAGCATCTGTCACATTAGAAAAAGAATCCTCAAACTTTAAGTTTAGAATATTAAACCAAAAGACTAGACATGCTGGAGCATGTGTTTTCTGAGGGGAATGGCATAGCTGCTCTGTCTTAGATTCCCTTTTGCTTACCCCACCTGTACTTAGGGCACATGGACAGCAGATAAACAGTTAGGAATTATGGATCCTCCTTAAAAAGCATCCTTGCTGCTGGTTTGAATTCATATACTGGATACTTCCTGGAGATATAGTATTATTGCTTGGTGTAATAAAAAAAACTACCAAATTGTGATTGGATGATGGCCACACCATAGGAAAGCCTTAAATATGATTTCATAGATTTCATAGACATTAGGGCTGGAAGGGACCTCAGGAGATCATTGAGTCCAGCCCCCTGCCCAAAGGGCAGGAAGTCAGCTGGGGTCATAGGATCCCAGCAAGATAAGCATCCA
>NW_017728920.1:3568004-3580613 GCF_001723895.1 Crocodylus porosus | reverse complement strand
CCAAGAGGTGATCATGGGATACCAGATCAAAGGCTTTTTTGATAGGACAACCAAGTAACACAAAGATTCAGGGAAGACAAGAGTGAAAAGGGAATATAAGCAAATACAGTATTGCAAGAAGCAACATAAATAGTATGAATTTACAAGGTGTTTGTGGTGCTGGCTACCTATCCCCTCTTGAGGTATGATTCAGTCTCTGATGCAACTTTCCTGCTTTGCCTTGTTCAGGTCTCTCAGGCCAACAGTTTCAAAAGGGGTCTTTATACTTCTGTTTTTGGGTCTTATCCACTTCTGCTGTGGCTGTGGACTGTTTTCGCTTCTGAAAATTATGAAGTGGCAAGACTCCCTGTGGCCTATTGAAGTTGGACATCCAATAACTGGGGCTCCTTGTGTAACAGCTGTTATTAACCTCTGGTTTCATCCTCCCCATCTTTAATAACACTAACAACTCATCCTTACATGAGATGACTTAGAGACAGCTTGTAGCTATTTCTTATGCAGATACTTAAAGCAAGAATGGTGTAAGAAGCTTCTCTCTCTCTCTCTGTGTCTCTCTCTCTGCACTTCTTTTACTTCTTTGGTACAAGACCTATCCATGTTATGTCTAGGAAGCATAGAACCTGCTTCCTCACAATCCCTACTTGATCTAGCAATGCAGCTAGGTGCAGAGGAAAAGACAGCGTCTTGTTACACTTAGAATGGTGCATAAATCACCTGCACCAACACACTTGTCTAGGGTTGGAAGGGACCTAAGTAGATCTTCAAGCCCTGGGCAGGAGAGAATACTGGGCTCATATGACCCCAGCTAGGTAATTATCAAGCCTCCTCTTAAAGACCCTCAAGGTAGGAGCCAGCACCACTTCCCTTAGAAGTTGGTTCCAGATCCTAGCCGCCCTGACTGTGAAGTAGCACCTTCTAATGTCCAGGCTGAACCTAGTGTGAAACAATTTATGGCCGTCATTCCTTGTTACTCTTTGAGGTGCTTGGAGGAACAGGGTCTCTCCCATTCCCCACTGGTCCCCCCTGGTAAGTTTGTAGGTGGCCATCAGGTCCCCTCTCAGCCTTTTCTGGTGAAGTCTGAACAGATTCAGGTCCCGTAGCCTCTTCTCGTAGGGTCTGCCCTGCTATCCCCAGATCATGCGAATGGCCCTCCTCTGGACCCTCCAGATGCTGGCCACATCTCTCCTAAAGTGCAGTGCCCAGAACTGAATGCACTACTCCAACTGTGGCCTGCCCAGTGTCGCATAGAGGGGGAGGATCACCTCCTTGGCCCTGCTTGTGATGCAAGCCTCTTTAAAATCATTTCCTTAGAAATAAAATCAAGTTCATGTTTGCTGATGACCTGTATTTCTTTTTCTTGATTTCTATTATAAAGGTTACTCAACATTCTCCTAAGGTTACAAAGTAGCTATTTTATTTGTATAGTCATGAAATAGCTAGGCAAGTGTACTGGGAAAGTTTTCAGTCTGCCTTGCTAAGTTTGAAGTGAAATGCTATCAAGAAACTTGTACCACTGAGCTCATATAAGACCTTGAAAATGGTGCTGCTACTCAGAAGTAAATAGAGCAACTGTAACACCATTTTTTCCCATGGCTATTAGATGTTTTGTTATTAAGATCATAATATTCTCTAAAGATTAGAAAAAAATGTTTAGGTTCTAAGAAGGAGATATATTATTTGAAAATGTGGTTGGTTAATCAGAGTATTCATTTCCTTGAGTCTCCAAGTACAGTGCTGCAGAGATGTTTCTGAACATCTAAAATAGATAAATACAATGCACATTTTTAATGACTCAGAAATAGGGCAAAATGTTTAATTGCCTCCAGCCATTATTTTATTGGCAATATAGTTAGCCAGTCCACTTTTTTTCCAATCCTCTGGCCATTTATAATGTGAAAGTTGTTAGTGGTAATGTAGGTGTATTTCTTATGCCCATGCTCCTTTTAGCTCTTTTCTCACTTTGTGAGAATGCAAAATGAATTTTAAATCAGTGTAACTTTACTGCAGTTGCATCAAGTTAATGTTAGACTTTACATCAATATGCTGCATAAAGAGGGAAGACTATACATTACCAGCCAAGCTTGATCCATGTCTCAGGGGCAGACTTGTTACCCATGCAGAGAGATTGCTAAGAGTTATTAAGTTCTGCATAGTGCAGTGCATATATCTGACATTCAAATTTGAATTCAGGGGTCTGCCATTTAGATTTACACTTATAAGTTATGGGCTGGACAAATAGAAACTTAAAAAAAATTACTCTCTCATTCATCATTCATGATTCTCTATTCTCTGTTCTGAATGCTTCCTTAACAGCACTAATCTAGTGCTGGAGGCCACATAATTTTTCCCAAAAATCCTATGTGCAAGTTTTTGCTTTGATGTGTGGGTGTCTGTATAAATAATAGCATATTATCCTGCTGGGACATCAGTGAATCCAAAAGAGACTAATGAGCCTAGAATGATGAAAACCATTTAACTATAGGCAAACATACAGCATGTAGTGGAGTTGTTATCAACACAGACAATCACTGATGTGTTTCCATGTTATCTGTATATGTTTCAGTGGGAAAATATTTCCATATTAGCAGGTTCTTTGTTTTGATATGGTATTTTAATATACAAAGAATTAAAGAGCTGCTTTGTGGTTAGATCTGGTGGAGAAAACACTCTTTTTCTGGTTTTCATGTCATGATACTTCAATTTTGCTTCTTAACACTACTTCCGGAAATACCAGTTAAGGTTGGATGCTTATTTCAATTAGTCCAGAAACCTGCTCAGGCTGCTATGAAAGATCCAGAAATACAGAAAATAAAAGTAGGTAGGAACATGTATAAGGATTTTGTTGGCCATGTAGCGTTCATGCCTTCTGGGATTTTGTTAATGCATTGGCAGCATATTGTTTTTATTAACAGCCCCCCGCCCCCAACACACACACACACTTTTGTAGTCTGTAGTTTGGTCCTGTAAATTCACCCTTGTCCTATAGGTTTTCCTTCGAAGCAATGGTGAACAAATGAAATCCTCATTAGCATCATCTTCTTACTAGTGCTATGTGCAGGAAGTGGTAAAGTATACAAACAATGCTTGGATAGTGCTATTTTCTTTTAAATTCTCCTGCTCAGAAGGACAGAAAAATCCTATGGCTAATACACAATCTCAGAGAATATGTAAGGCAAGGGTGCTCTTTTGCCCTAGGTATCCTCGGCTAGTAATTGCCTTGTCATGATAGATGGATTTTTCTCTTTGTCTATGAAACAATTGTAATTTTCGGCCTTATAACTTAACATCCATCTGGTCTTTTAGAGGCTAGTGTTGAATCCTAAGTTACAAAGCTATAGTTTTAATAGATTTCATAGACATTAGGGGCTGAAAGGGACCTCATGAAATCATCGGGTTCAGCCCCCTCTCCCCTCCTCCTCCCCATAGGCAGGAAGTCAGCTGGGATGAAGTGACCCCAGCAAGAAGTATATCCACCTGTTTTTTGAAGGAGTTCAGAGTAGGTACTTGCACCATCTCTGGACGGAGTTTGTTCCAGACCCTGGACACATGCACCATAAAGAACTTTTTTCTTATGTCAAGCCTAAATTGACCTTCCTGGAGTTTATGGCCATTAGACCTTGTTACCCCTTGGGGAGCTCTGGTGAACAGCTGTTCTCCCAGGTTCTGATGTACCCCTCTTATGTAATTGTAGACTGCCACTAAGTCCCCCCTGAGCCTTCTCTTCTCCAGGCTGAAGAGTCCCAAGTCCCTCAGCTTCTCCTCATATGGCCTTCCTTCAAGGCCTTGGATCATATGAGTGGCTCTCCTCTGGACTCTCTCAAGCTTCTCCACATACTTTTTGAGTTATGGACCCCAATACTGGACTCAGTACTCCAGCTGTGGTCTCACCAGGGCTGAGTAAAGAGGAAGGATGACTTCCCTGGTTTTGCTTGAGATGGATCGGTGGATGCATGCCAGAATTTGGTTAAGTTTGCCAGTCGCAGCATCACATTGGTGGCTCATATTCATCTTGTGGTCAGTCAAGACCCCCAAGTCCCTTTTGGTTGTGGCGCTAGTGAGTGTAGCACTGCTGAGCCTATAAGTATGCTGGGGGTTCTTCCTACCGAGGTGCAACTCCTTACACTTCTCTGTATTGAAGGTCATCAGGTTTTGGTTGGCTCACCTTGGGAACATGTCCAAGTCAGCTTGTATCCCTAGCCTGTCCTGCGGTATGACCATCCTTCCACATAATTTGGTATTCTCCGCAAACTTGGTCAATTCACATCTGACTCCCAAATCCAGATCATTGATGAAGATGTTAAAGAGTACCAGCACAAGTACCAAGCCCTGCACCACATTGATTTGCTCCCTTCAACTAGTACTCTTTGGGTCTGACCCCATAGCCAATTGCCTAGCCATCAGACCATATAATGATCAAGGCCACAGTTCCCCAGCTTAACCATGAGCACATCATGGGGAACTAGATCAAAGACCTTCTTGAAGTCCAGATATATGATGTCCATATCATCTCCCTTGTCCAGGGCATATGTTATCTGGTCAAAGAAGGAGATGAGGTTGGTCAGGCAAGACCTGCCAGTCACAAAGCCATGTTGGCTGGAATTCAGCCAATATAATCATTGTTGATCCATAAATAAGAACCAAAATATATTTGTTTGATTTTTTAGGGTAGAAACTATACAGAGCAAGAGTTCATAATATAGCAACTAAGTTATTATTTTTCCACAGGTGGTGGTTGTCAGAAAAATGAGCTAGCTTGTCAGATCAGTTGCACCAGAAAGGCCAGAAGAGTTGCTCAGCTACAGTTGTACTTTATTTTCTCACATACAACATGCACATTGCTCCTCAAAATTAGTCTCCCAAAATTTGGTTGCATGTATTAAGTAAGAAAGGTGATTTCCTGACTAGAATAGAAGCATTTTTCTTTGATTCCTTTTTTACAGTACAACATCTATGTGTATTGCTCTTCACACAGATGAAGGAGTTGGTTGATTTAATGGCTCATTGTTCTTCATTCCAGCGGTATTAACAATTATTTTACCTTTTTAATGGTCTTGATGTTCCACTAATCAAAATATCTTTTTTTAGGGCAATTTTGCTGTCTGCTCCTGGTTTCTCTTCGCCTGTTTCATAGCTCTAGGACACTTAGCTATCTTCAGACTCATAGTCCACCCACGGAGATAAGTCTTAAGCAATAGGTAGGGTTTCAGCTATATTAAAGGAAGGATAAGTCAGCTGAAGTTTAAGCTCTCACCCTGCTCCATACAGCCATAATTCTGGAAAAAACTTTTCTGGAAAAATCTTGCTTCATTCTGCCTTTTAAAAACAAGGTGCATATTATACTCTGGGGTATATGTGAAAACAAATATGCTATTGCATCTCGTATCATCGAAAAGCTTCAGAGGAAGCAAAAATCTCCTTAATTGCTAATAATATCACAATCTGTCTATTCCCTTACTTACGATGCTTAGTGATTTTTTTTCTGATGTCTTGGTATGTGAATGTTCGTATTACTTATTACGTTTTATTTTCTCTACTGTGGCTGCATATTATTATTTGTGTAAAGATCAAATTGTTTTTTGAATCATACCAATTTTTTGTCTCTTGCTCTTGACAGTGAGTTATTTATTTTATCTTTTGTTTTTCATTTTAAATATTTCTTTGTTCTTGAGTAGTGATAGAGAACTACCCACCCAAAGAATATTTCCATTGAACTTCTCCAAACGGATACTTTAATCTTTTTCTGGAGTTCTTATAGTTGATAAGAAAAGCATAATTCTCCCACATATGCTTCTGTTTGTATTTCACTCACTCTTTCATTCTGTAACAATAAGTATGAATCATTCTCACACTATATTATTCTTTCAGACTTTAGCTTCAGTTTTTATGTAATTTCCTCAGACATTAAACCTTCAGCCCACATTTTATTTGTTAAGAAGTAACCCAAGTTACCCCTGGAAAATGTGGCAATATAGTTGCCAAATACCTATGCTGATTGAATATTTTATCCCTGGTTCATCTGATACTAAGAAGATGTGCTGTAGCATAGATTCTGCCTATTTGAAAAAATAGGTCATCAATATTATGTTGAAGCATGAGTTTACAAAAACCAGCAACTGTACCCTTACTGATAAAGCTATGTTTTTTTTCCATTTATTATTTTATTTCAATGTATATTTCACCAATAAGCATGCTTGTAATCAATAAAAAAATAACCCAGAATCCCCTCCCCGCTTTTCCTACTAGCAGTCAGACAGATGCTTTACCTGAAGCTATGTTGTATATGCAGTCCTAATAGTCAATCACACTATTTATATTATGGTCCGATTATATCCTTGGCATTTGCTTATTCAGGAATAATGCATATAATTAGGGATGTTTATTCTGATTGCATTTTTTATTTCATGTGTTTTATTGCTTGGCTAATACTGAAATACAGTCAAACAAAACAGCAATTATTTCCCTGAGATGTGAAGATATTCCAAACTAATGGAAAGAATGACATGTTTTGTGCCATTTAGAGGAACACTTTTTGGAATACAATTAAAAACAATGTTTCTCCTGTGGATATAGTTTGCATATTTTGTGTATGAGGATTATGCCAATCAAGGTTTTTTCTTGGTAATGAATCACTCATTCATTTATTCCCTCTGTTTGCTGTCTTGGAGAAGTAGGCTTGTGAGGGGAGTATGGGCCTTCCTATCAGTAAGGGAGGAAGGGACTCTGATAAGACCTCTTGGAAAGCTGAAATCCAAGTGGTCATTCTTGGGGAAGGGAATGGAATGTCTTAGACAATATAAAATATACAGCTCAGTGGTTAATGGGTTGACTAGAACTTTGGTATTACTGGTAGTTATAAGAGTTAGAATAATATAAAATTAGGGTTGGAAGGGACTGTAAGAGGTCATCTAGTCTAACCCCCTGCTCAAAGCAGGACCATCCCCAACTAGATCATTCCAGTCAAGGCTTTTTTTAGCAGGGTCTCAAAAACCTCCAAGGATAGAGATTCCAGAACCTCTCTGGGTAACTTCTCCCAGTGCTTTACTCCTAAAATTGGTGAGAGTTTCTTCTATTATCTAGCCTAACCTTGCCTTGTTGCAACTTGAGAACATTGCTTCTTGTTTGGTCATCTGCTACCACTAAGAACAGTCTACCTCCATCCTCTTTGTAACTACCTGTCAAGTGGTTGAAGGCTGCTATTAAATTCCCCTCAGTCTTTTCTTCTCCAGATGAAATAAGATCAGTTCCCTCAGCCTTTTCTCATAAGCCATATGTCATAGTTCTCAAACTATTTTCATTGCCCTTTACTGGACTCTCACCTATTTGTCCACATCTGTTCTCACAAGGGCTCACAAGGCCTCACAAAGGTTGAATAGAGGGGAATAATCACTTCCCTCAATCTGCTGGAAATGCTTCTACTAATGTAGCCCAGAATGCCATTATCCTTCTGCACACCAAGGGCACACTGTTGTGCCTTCATCTGCAGCTTATTGTCCATTGTAATCCCCAGGTCCTTTTCTGCAGAGTTGCTGCTTAACCAGTTGGCCAGCAGCTTGTTTTAGTGCATGGGACTGTGCTGTCTTAAGTGCAGGGCTTTGCACTTGTCCTTACTGAACCTCATGAGATTTCTTTTAGTCCAGTCCTCCAATCTGTTGAGGTCTCTCTGAATCCTAGCCCTATCCTCCAGCATATGTACTATCCCCCCCCCAGCCTGGTGTCATCTGAAAACTTGCTGAGAGTATACTTTATTTCATCTTTCAGGTTCCTGATGAAGATCCTGAACAAAAATGGCTCTAGGACAGACTTCTGAGGCATTTCAACTTGATACTGGCTGCTAACTAGACTGCAAGCCATTGATTACTATCCTTTGAGCCCAATGATCTAGGTAGTTTTCTATCTACCTTACAGTCCATTCATCCTACCTGTACTTCTTTAGTCTTCTTGCAAGAATGATGTGGGAGATCATATCAAAATGACATTGGCCAACTCCCTCAGCACCCTCGGATGCATCCCATCTGGCCCCAGTTACTTGCATACGTCCAGCTTTTCTAAATAGTTCCTAACCCTTTTCTTTGGCCGCTGTTGGCTGCTCACCTCCTCCTCAAACAGTGCTGCCAGGTGAAGTAGTCTGGGAGCTGACCTTGCCTGTGAAGACTGAGATAAAAGTTGCATTGATACTTCAGTCTTTTCTGCATCAACTATCGCTCAATTGCTTCCTTGTTGTTTGTTCAAGTTTCCACTTCTTGTAAGCTTTCTTTTTATGTATTAGCTCATTGAAGAGCTCCCTGCTAAGCCAAGCTGGTCTTTTGCCATACTTGTTAGTCTTCCTGTGCATTGGGAAGGTTTGTTCCCAAGCCCTCAGTAAGGTTTCTTTAAAATACAACCAGCTTTCCTGGCCTCCTCTATCTACTCATCTACTAAAGATTGAGGATGACTGCATAAATGTAATTGGAGTGTGCATACATATCCCAAAATTGCATCATGGTGCTTAACTCTAAATTTTTATAGCAGTGAAAGCATGCTTCCTCATCCATGGGACAAAGGGAAGGGTCACAAAGGCATTTAAAAATATATATATATTAAAAACATATACACTTTTTTTCTATAGGATGGGGTGAGGAATAAGGAATGATGAGAAGCAGCATTAGCCATTTGGATAGTTCAGACAGGGAGCTCTGAGGCAATGTTCTTTCTAAGGTGTAGTGATCTGTGAGTGCACTGCTTTGGTCCATGAGTGCGCCGCTTCGGTCCGTGAATGTGCCGCTTTGAACCTGCCTCCCCCTTTGACTAGATCCAGACTACGCCATGCCTAATAGGCTAGAATCCTCATGTAATGGATCCTCACCATTATTGTAAGGGTTAGGGTCCCCATGAGGGCCAGGGGCACCCTATAGGCAGTGTGGTTCCTATGGGGGCACAGGGGCCCCCGAAAGTGAGCATGGACACTGGATATTGTCTACAGGATTCATAGATTGTAAGGGCTGGAAGGGACCTTGGAAGATCATCAGGTCCAGCGCCCACTGCACCAGGCAAGAAAGACAACTGGGGGTCAAGTTAGGGCACAGAAATGCCCTATATGGGAGCATGGACATCCTTTAGGCAGTGGGGGCTCCTGCAGGGGAAGCTGGGGCACCATAGGGGCAGCAGGGTCTCTATAGGGGGCAAGAAAACCTATAGGCAGTGGTCCCCCCACTGGGGCACCATGTGGGCCTTGAGCCCTTATGGGAAGCAGGGCCCTACAGGTAGCGCCCGCCGCCCCACTCACCTGGCTCAAAGTGGCCCCTGTAGTGATCCCTGCCAAAGAAGGTGCAGAAGGACCTGGCTACTCCTGGATGCCTGACCCAGCCCCTCCTCCAGTTTCGCCCGCATTACTCCCCACAGCTGCCAAGGGGTGCTGCCAGACAAGGTGGAGCAGGTCGGTGGGGCAGGCACAGCCCAGGCCAGGGGCACAGCTCCAGCTCCACGGTGCAAAAGCAGCTGAAAGGCAGGGAGGAGCACTGATCTGGCAGAGCAGTTCTCCGGTGCCGGCAGAGCCCATGCCAGCTCCCAGCTCCAGCCCCAACCCTAGCCCCACCTTGCCTTGCCGCACCACAGCCCAGCTCCTCTTCAGGTGGCTGTGTGGCATTAATAATTTAGTGTGTGGCATGGTATTAAATTGTGAACCTTGCTCTGACGAGAATAAATTGTTGGACAAAGCTCTTGGTTCATCTTCTTGCAAGTGCTGTTCTGTACTGTTGAATGCAAGGTCCTTAGGGTCTTTATACTGCTTGGCTAAGTACAGACTGTCAAAAAGCCCAAGGCAGAATCGATTTATGCAAAGCAGTTTCCTCTAAGCTGTGGTTGGACCAATAACCAACTGAGCTGACATTCAGTTTTCAATTGGGAAAGGCAGAGGGGGCCTGTACTGACCCAGGCCGGTAGGTAGGGGGTGCTACAGCATGTCTTCCAGCCCACTGGCCATTGCTATCCTGACCAAGTATCCCCAAGTGTCTCCTCAGTACATGCCCCCAACCCCCTTCTTCTTCCCTCAGGGGGTTTCCCCCAGCCTGGATTCCCCAACCCAGGCAGCCCAGCGAGATAAGGGGAATTTCTCCCCTTTCCCTTCCCAGATGCTGATTGCTTCAGCTGCTGCCACAGGATGGAGAAAGAAGTCCTCCAGACTGGGTGCCTGCCTGTTCAGCTCAGTATGTGGCCACCCGGGAGCCTCTCCTTGGGTCTCTCACCCCAGCCCAGGGGCGCCCAGCCTGCGGCAGCCCTGGAGAGCTAATGGGAATTCTTCCCCTTCTGAACCCCATAGCTTTTTGCCTTAGCTGCTGCTAGTCTCAGGGATGATCCGTCCCCCCTCCCCCCCCCGCCCCTCCACAGCCTCAGGGAGCAAAACTCTTCCACTCCCCTGCAACTAGTGTTGCCTTGGACTCACAGCAGCTGAGGCAAAACCAGCTGCAGAAGAGCAGGAGAATTTCCCTCTACTCCCTAAAGCTGCCTGAGACTCACAGCAGCTGAGCTGAGCCAGGTGACCTGGGCTGGGGTGGGGGAAAGTGCCCCCGTGCTGGGCTCCATGGGCAGGCAACCAGCCTAGATGTCTGCTTGTCCCTCCCTCCTGTGGCAGTGGCTGAAGCAATCAGCAGCTGGGAAGTGGGAGAGGGGAGTTCCCTCAGATCCCCTGGTTGCCCCAGGCAGGAAGGAGGGCTGGTAAGGGTGGAAAAGACCACACCACAGGGCCTTTCCCTCCCCCCAAATGCTGTGTAGACCCTGGCTAGGGTCAGCCTGGGCATCTGTTCCCCTTCCCCTCCATCTGGTCCCTATGGATTGACCGATGCAGGCAGGAAGCAGGCTAGAGAGCAGAGGGGTGAGGCAATATCTGCTCCACTGGAACAGGCAGAATAACCCAGGGATGCAAAGAATCCTGGGATGCTGGGGAACTGTGAGTTAACTTGAACCAGGAAGGGATCTGGGACAGAAGTTCCATAAACTGGTTTGACCTAAATCACTTAAGTTTGGTACTACATCCAACCAGGTTTATCTTAAACCAGTTTGGGCCGTTTTGAAAGTGGTTTATGTGAATTGAACTTCTGTTCTGTTATAGATTTAAACCATGTTCTGAGTACTTAAACTCAGTGGGTAAGAGGAACTTACCCTTCTGCTAGCTGACACCAACCTGGACATAGTGGGGCTCACTGAAACATGGTGAGACCCAACGCATAACTGGGTGGTGAATATAAAGGGCTATAGGCTGTATGGGAGGGATAGGACAGGGAGGAAAGGTGGGGGCATGGCACTCTACATTAGGGAGGAATACATATCCTCGTCAATTAGCAAAGAATCAGAGGAGGGGCACTCTGAAGTACTCTGGGTTAGAATAAAAGGCAGTCAAGGGGAAAGAGATTTAACAGTGGGGGTCTACTACAGACCACCCAACCAAGGGGAAGAGCTAGACCAGGAATTCTTAAGTCAGCTCACGGAGGTAGTTAGGTCAAAGGACGTGGTCATCATGGGTGACCTGAACCTTCCAGACATCTGCTGGGAAGAACGGTCAGCCAGGTCTGACCGCTCATGTAGGTTCCTAGCCAGAATGCAGAACCTCCATCTAACCCAGGAGGTGCACAGCCCCACCAGGGGAGACGCCTTGTTGGACCTGGTGCTGGCCACCGGTGATGACCTGATGAGGGGGCTGCAGCTGCTCGACCACCTGGGCGACAGCGATCATCACCTGCTGGAATTCACCATCCAGCACAAGGTGGCAAAGGCCTACAGCAAGGCAACAGCCATAGATTTCAGGAGGGTGGATTTCAATGAGCTAAGGAGAATAGTCGGGGAAGCACTGAGGTCCCAGAGGAGAGAGGAGCCAGGTGTCCAAGAAGAGTGGTCGCTCCTTAAGGAGATGATCCTCCAAGCCCAAAGGGATTTAATCCCAACATGGATCAAAGGGAGCAGGAGGGTGCAAAAGCCCCCATGGCTCACCAAAAGCATTATGGAATGTCTCCTAGCTAAAAGGCAGGCACACACCCAATGGAAGGGAGGGGCCATCACCAGGGAGGATTATACTAAAGTTGCTTGGGCATGCAGGGGGGCCAGGATGCAGGAGATGGAACTGGGACTAGCTTCCCAGATTAAGGACAACAAGAAGTCCTTTTTTAAATACATAGGGGGCAAAAAGAAGGTTCCGGGTAACGTGGGGTCCCTGCAGGACACGCTAGAAAATTTGGTCGTCACACCAGACGACAAAGCTAACATATTTAACGATTTCTTTTCCTCCATTTTCCTGAGCAGGGACCAGAATAGCCACCCCCTTCGGGCCCCCCTTAGATCCCAGGGGAAGTGCACCTAGGCCAAGGTTATTGAGGAACTAGTTAGGGAACTTCTGGAGGGACTGGATGTATTCAAATCAGCTGGTCCAGACCATCTCCACCCTAGAGTACTGAGGGAAATAGCTGCGGCATTGTGGGACCCCTGGCACGGCTTTATGAGCACTCGTGGTGCTCTGGTGTGGTGCCAGAGGACTGGAAGAGGGCGAATGTGGTTCCCATCTTCAAAAAGGGGAGGAAGGAGGACCCGGGAAACTATAGGCCAGTTAGTCTTACCTCAATCTTGGGCAAGCTTTTTGAGAGAATT
>NW_017728920.1:3562046-3567104 GCF_001723895.1 Crocodylus porosus | reverse complement strand
AGGCGCTACTTCACTGTCAGGGTGGCTAGGATCTGGAACCAACTTCCAAGGGAAGTGGTGCTGGCTCCTACCCTGGGAGTCTTTAAGAGGAAGCTAGATGAACACCTTGCTGGGGTCATTTGACCCCAGTGCTCTTTCCTGCTATGGCAGGGGGTCAGACTCGATGATCTACTCAGGTCCCTTCCTACCCTACAAACTATGAAACTACGAAACCAGTTTATGTGTAACTTATGTCCCCACCCATTGTGACAATGTAAAAAAAAGTCATAACAGTGACCAAGAGAAGAGAGACTCTTACCAGACCAGAAAAAACCCAGACTCTGCCTGTCTCAGAGCTTTTGCATCTTAATCTTATTCACGAAAATACCAGATGTGAATGGAGTTGCATGATGCCCTGTTACACTTTAGTCATAACCGCATCTTTCTTCTTCCACAGAGACATTGTCATTTCTTAGAAGTCTCTACTCCTTTCTTGCTTTGTGCTGTCTCCCATCCAGTCCCTTCCTTTTTTCTGTGGCACTGTCTCTAAGATAGCCTCTGTCAGGGTCCATCATACTCACAGATTTGTGAATAAACTCAGGAGTCCTAGATGACACACAGTCATACAGTGCCTTCATAAGAGGAGCCCTTCAGTATATATTACTGAGGAAGACCAGTTTCTTAGGAAGTGTTGTACAGCCTTTAACTAGTCAGACTTCATGGCAAGCTTGAGAACTGCTGCTTAGAAAACTGGTATCAGTTGCCTGGAAACAAATAGGTGGAGCCACTGAGGAAGATTTTGCATTGACTTTGGCTCTTGATAATCCTTTACAATAGAATTCAGTGACCTGAGTCATGTACTCCCTCACAGCTCTCAGCTTGGATTTCTCAAACCGAAACTCAAGGAACCCTGACTTGTCACATTTCCAAGTAGCAGTGGCATCTCTTAGAAATTAGAGTCCTTTATAACTGCGGCAGTACTCATTAATTTAGAATACTTTTGAGTATGGCCCATGTACTCCCCAGGCTGTTTATTAAAGTTCATCCTTCCTCTATCCCTTATGATGATGATGCTTTCAGATCTTCAAAGGTCAACTTGGCAAACATGTAGAGGGAACAGTAATGGGACTTTACCTCCATTTACCATACCCTAATAGGTAAATGTTTCCAGTGAAGTATTAAATTGAATAGCAATGAAATACTAACTATGCTGTATAAACTTGTATTAAGTTTCAGCATTAAGGTCTCACTGTGATGAATTTATGCCTCTTGGTTCATGTTTGGAGCTTTCTGTGAAATGTTTTGGTAAATGGGCTTTGAGTGGAATATTGAAATGGAAAGGGAGGCAACAATTTTCTTTTATACCCTTCAGCTCACTGCCGAGGGATGAGATAGCCACTGTTACCTTTATCAAAGCCTATAAACTGCAGTGACAGCCTTGACTGTTATGAACCCACTGTTTAAGATGCTTATACCTGTGCAATCATATGATAAGAGAATAATTGGCTGCTACTCTATACTTTCTTGCCAATATTATCTAACTGCTCCATGTAGAGTGCTCCTGGATGCTCTGTCCACCTGGTAGACTTAAAACAAGATAATCTCACTTCAGAGTATAGAGCGACAGCAATTATATAAAATGATATAAAAATGAGGTGGGGGCAGGGGGGCATTCTACCTTTCATGAGTATGTATCATCTGACACAGACTGAGTCTACACATGCACTTAACTGTGAACTAGACTAATTAGCTGCAGAGTGAAAGGCATTACTGATTACATGTGCAACACTATTAGACGGCAGTAAGCTAATTAATGTTGCCATAAGATAGTACTGTCAGAGACAGTACTATCTTATGGCAGGGTAATTAACTGTGATTAAACACATGTTTAAACACTGACTGTGACTAGAATTTGTGCCCCATCAGGACAGCCAGCAGGGAGCTAGACTTCTGCCTGCCACCCAGCTGCACAGCTCTGTCCTTTCACCACTCTCATACCCCAGCTAGGCCCTCTGTTGCCCAACACCACCACTTGGAGCCCAGGGCTAGCCCCCTGTACCCCGGGCCCTGGTGTAAACTGCTCTGTCCTGGCTCAAATTGCTCATGTTCTTGGCTCATGTGTAGACACTGCCCCAAGAATAGTTTACTCTAGCTCAAACTGCTACAGAGTTTATTGCTTCGAATTCATTACATACGGAGACGCACCCACAATAACTGTTTTCATAAGCCCACTCTATCTTGCAGTAAACAGAAGCTAAATTGGGGCCAGTTTAACATCTGAATGAAAGAGCTGCTGAATTACTGTAGTTTAGCTTCTATTTACAACAAGAACCAATTCACAAATCAATTAAAGTGCATCCACTTGATATGTGATAAGAATTCTCCTCCCTGCCCCCTTAATTTGGTATCACTGGCCATGTCTACACATGTGTATTACTGCAGAGTAGACTAATTAACTGCATAGTAATGCATCACCATCCACACGTGCAACAGTATTAGGCTACAGTAAATTAATTTACACTGGAGTAAGATAGACCTATTGGGGAGAGTACTATCTTACACTGGGGTAATTTACTGAGATAAAACACACATAGGGTGCATCTACACATGCATTTAAGTGCAACTAAATTCATGGTGCATTAAGCTAATGCACAGTAAGCAATTTTTGGCAGGTGTCTACATGTGCAAGGACTTGGCACAAGGGTCCATTCTGAGGAAGTGCCCCAGAGCCAGCCTTCCCATGCTACTGCTGTAGCCCAAGTCAAGTGCAATGAGCGGTTTGTGCAGGTGGAGGGGCGCCCAAGCCACTATGCCCTGTTGATGATGATCCTTCTGGTGCCCTGGGCACACCTGTGTTACTGGTTTGGGACCCTGAGCTATGATGGCACAGAGGGCAAGCCTGGACCTCTCTGCAACCTCTGTTGCCACCTGGAGGGCGACCTGTGGCAGCAGTACATGTCTTTGCCCTCCACTGTTGAGGAGGACGTTGCCACTGGCACTGACAGGTTTCTCAGTGTGGGAGAGGCCCATGCCTGTCCAGCTGTGGGGACTGCTGAATAAAGTTTTGAACTCTGTCCTGCCTCCTTTTAAGCTCTAGGGGTTAGGAACTTGGTGCCAGGGGAGTGTGGACAGGCCAGGGGCAGGAAGCAGGGGAAGGGAATGGGGCCAGGGCCAGAGGTGGGAACTGTGAAGGCCCTCCTCCAGTGTGGGACTTACTGTGTCTGGGGCTGGCAAGGCTGGTGGCTCACTGTGTGCCTCCCCATAAGTGACAGTGTCTGTCTGTACATTTTCAGGTATGAAATTTAGTCATGATTAGCCATTTTTACTGTGCAGTAGGGGTCTGCACATGTAGATGCATGCCTGTACAGTAAATTGACAGATAACTCTTATCTTTATGTTTTAATTTTTTGCCTCTCAGAATGCTCCTTAAGTTTATTCATGTGGCACTAAAATATATAAAATAGCAATGATATTTCAACTAGCAGAGTACACAGTAATCCTAGGAGATATGGCATCAGGAGGGCAGCACAGAAAGATGAAGACAGTTTGGAGTAGTGCCAGTTTTATAGTTGAAAACCATAATGAGGCACACATGAGAGAATTCCTAGATTTAATATTTTGTTACTGGAAAAAATAATCTTTCATAGTATGACTCTCCAAGCCATACAGGATACCTAACATTCATGTGTACTGTACTTACTTGAATTTCCCTGAATAATTTTATTGCAGCTGAAATTGCAGAGAGCCTTAGTTGAATTCAAGGTTACACTTATATCTGGAGACTATAGTTGTACTTCAATTGCTGCATAGTTGCACAATGGTTATTTATTTTAGGGGCTCTTATTGCCACTAATTAATATAGCTGAAAAGTTAACCACAGGAATTAATGATTTTATTAGTACTCTTTAGTTTTATGCACAATGTGCCAAAATTAGATTGAGGTTATATACTTGGATATAAGTCCTTCCTTAGTACAAAGTCCTATAAACACAAGGCTAACTATGTGCATTTCAAATTTACACAATAATTTTAACTAGATTCATAGATGCTAGGGTGGGAAGGGACCTCAACAGATCATCAAGTCCAATCCCCTGCCTAGGCAGCAAAGAGTGCTGGAGTCAGATGACCCCAGCCAGATGCCTATCCAGCCTTCTCTTGAAGACATCCAAGGTAGGAGAAAGCACCTTGGAGGACTAATAGTATAATTGACATTAAGGATGCTCAGTGAAGAACAGAGGTCTGTCCATCTTGAAGTCCTTTGGGGAGTTAAAGGGCTCTGAGAGCTGCTTTAATTAAAGTGCCACAGCATCTCATGTATCAGCCTCCCTGCACTTCGAAATGAAGATAGGGGTGCTTGAACTAAAGCTCATTCAATGAGCTTTAGTTCAAGTGCCCCCAATGCCATTTTGAAGGGCAGAGATGCTAATTCATGAGATGTGGAGGCTGCTGGAGTGTGGCAATTACCATACTCCAGCAGACATGATTAATTGAGTCTGTTCTGACACACTGTAATTACAGCATGTTCAAACAGCTCCTCTCCTTGTGTACAGGCAATCAATGGTACTAGTATCTGCTAACACGTGATCAAGTGAGCTCTTGTTCACTAAGAGTGGATAAAGTGTTCACTGCACCCACCTCAGCTGTTCCAAGCCCATGGCTGTTCTCTGAACTCCCAGGGGTGTTCTACAGATTAGGTTAACCTGTTCCTGAGCTAAGTTAGTTTACTGCCTCAAATCAGGCCCACCATTTGTGGGGGTGATTTAACCCCAACTGAACACCTGCACTGATGGACATTTTGATCGGCCTAACCCCAGTTTGGTCCATCTAAAAGTAACAGCCGTATATTAGGGGTTTGTGAAGCTTCAGTTTGTGATTCAGTTCGGAGAAGATTCAGCCCAATTTGGAGGCCAAATCTCCAAATCCAAATTGAATCTCTAGAACTTAAAACTTTCCAAATCGATTCAGAGCCTCTGAATCGATTCAGAAAAGATTGGGCAGAGATTCAGCAATTTTGAGATTCAGAAGGTGGTCTTTATGGGGAAACAGAAACTTAGAAGAGGGAGGGGGAGCGGGGTGGGG
>NW_017728920.1:3554279-3561946 GCF_001723895.1 Crocodylus porosus | reverse complement strand
GGGGGAGGAAGGACTGACATCTCTAGATAGCCAGTGACTGTAATTGTTCCCTGACTGCTGTTCCAATCACAGTGTCTGGGGGGAGGGACATAGAAACAGTATAAAAGCCTCTGTGTGAAGGCTTTCCTGTCCCTTTCCTGAGCTGCTTCTGTCTGAGCAACAGTGTTTCAAACGTATTATCGCTACTGGCCTGGCTTCCTAGTCAGTGGCCTGCTTCTTTTTGCTGTTAGAAAGGATTGGATAGGAGATAGCTTAGCTTAGCATCTCTCTATGGTATAAAGTATATATTGGACCCAATATAGATTAGACAGTGGAATTCTGATACGCTGCAACTTGCTGACATCTGACTCCCCAAGTACCTCTGTACTTTCATCCAGGACCGGTAGACAGGTGCTTCCTCAGCCTGACAAAGGGTTTTTTAACTCCAAATCTTGCTAAAATACATTTCTCTATTTATACAGTTGCTCTGCTAAAAAGACACCAGATTGACCTGTTGTCATGTAAAGTGGTGACCTGGGCTGAAGCTGTAGGGAAGGAGGGCACTTCACTGGGGCACACTGCTGTGTTGTCCAGAGGCCCCAGTACCAGGAATGGCGCACCTGATAAGAAAAACACACACGCACACACAGTCACACAGTTACACAGTGAGGGCGCCCCAAACAGGCACACACTAGGTGCTCCTACTTGAGATGAAACAAGGGCCTGACAGTTGAATTTGGCTACCTTAGTTGCTGCTGATACTACTGGTGCTGACTGCTGAATCACTTATTTATTTTTACCTGCTGCCATTTACAGTGGTGGACCAAGCTGAGGCTGTAGGGGAGGAGACCTCACTGGGGCACACTGTCATGTTGTGTAGAGGCCCCAGCACCAGGAAAGATGCACCTGAACCCACAGACAGTGTCACCTACCCATGTCACGAGTTTTGCCTGCCTAGGGCCAGAGGTGCAGGGCCCCAGAACCCAGACTCCACCTGCACCTATCTCCTTTACAGCAGGCTTCATGGCTGCAGCAGAGCCTAGCAGGCCTGCAGTAGTTTTTTTCACCCCCCTGCACCCTAAGACAGACACTGCTGGCAGGCTTTGTGGTTTCAGCAGAGGCTAGCAGCCAGGCCTGCAGTAGTTTTCACCCCCCCTGTGCCCCAAGACAGACACAGTCACACAGGCACCCCTGTCACAAGTTTTGCCTGTCAGCAGCCAGAGGTGCAGGGCCCAAGAAGGCAGACTCCCCCTGCACCTAACTCCTTGACTGCTGGCAGGCTTCATGGCCACAGCAGGGTCTAGCAGACCTGCAGTTTTTACCACCCCCCCGGTGCCTTAACACATATACAGTGTCACCTATGTCATGAGTTTTGCTTGTCAGCAGCTTGAGGTGCAGTTTCCCAGAAACCCCTGCACCTATCACCTTGAAACTTGGTAGGCTTCATACCCTCAGCAGAGGTTACCACCCCTGCAAGTTTCATCTGAATCAGCCACAAAAAGGACAAAGTTATAGATATTTCATTGATTTCTCCTTATACTCTATGGCTGAATCTCTCTGAATCGGCAATGAATCTTCCGAAGCTGATTCGGCAGAATCAAATTGGAAAAGTGAGCCGAATCTCAGAATTGAATTTCTGGCATCTGAATTGGCTGAATCTGAATCGAATAGTTCCCTATTCGCACAGGCCTATTGTATATACCCTAAATCTTATGCATTTCTGATTCAATTATTCTATAAGATGCATCTCTACCCTGCCTTTGCCAACTTCAGATAATGTGGCTAGCTGCCCATTCTATGCCAAAATAATTATGTTGCTAAACCTGCTTAGTCCTTTGTTGGCATATTTTATGCAGGTTCTGTAAGCAAAATAAGCTATAAAAAGGAATGTAACATTTACATCTGTGCAAATTCCCAGCAGAAGTACTTATTGTAGAACTGCCCTAGTTAACATGTTTGTACGTAGATGATGACAAAATGTCATTCCAGTTTTGACGGGAGCAGTAAAGTACTTACAACACTACAAATAATAAATACTAGCTCAGTTGAATATTGAGCTTATAACAAGTGTTATAATCAAGAGGTAATTTATCTCAGGCTTTTAGTAACTTGATTTCTGATTCCTATGTCAGGAGAGCCTGTGAATATTTTTAGCAAATGAGTTGGCCTTCACTTTTAACAGTTTACTTGAGTTGAAATCAAAATGTGCGTTCACAGATGCATTGCTCAAGGCTTTATGTTCTTTTGGCAAGCATACTGAACTTTCTCTAAAGTAGAGGCTAGTGAGTGTGCTAGTTTACCAAATAAAGGAGAATAATTGTTGGTATAGTCTGAAACTGGATCTTAAAGGTTTAGTTAAAATTGTTTGTAACAATGAACAATACTGTTACCTTTTCTGTATTTTCTTGCGAACAAGAAATATATATTTTTCTTGAAATAAAAAAAATAAGTTTGTGGAATTTGACTTCTACAAAAAGTTATTTTCAAAATACCAGATAAGATATTGACAGGCCCAGTGTCTATTATAATAACATAAGCAACTCTGCAAAATCATGACCCAAATATTTGGGTTACCTATGCCCAGTAAGAAATAAACTGAAACAGAAATCTTCAATTTTCTGATTGTGCTTGTTTAAATGTTACAAAGTTTAGTAAATAAAAATAAAGTAGATAACGAGAAAGTTTTAAGAACTGAAAATGTAAATGAATTTAATATTAATAAACATGAAAAGCTAACAAACAGCACTTTAAGTCAAGAGTAATACCACCTAGATTTTCAAGCATTAAAAATCTCTCTGCCTTTTAATTATTTACATTTTGGTCAAATCTAGAGCCCCAGATGATATTCAGGCCATATTCAACTGGGCACATGTACTGTAGTCTCTGGTATACAAGGGGTGTGTCTATACATGCTATTAATATGCAGCAATAAACTTCCTGGGAGTGCCATTTACACATTTGCCTGGACCACAGTGCCTGGGAGCAGCCCCAGCTGGCAGGGAGTCTGTGGGATCAGCCTTCCTGTCTGGGGCTGCTTTGACTAGGCTCAATGTATTGCAGAGGGGAAGGCTAGGGCATAAAGGTGCTTCAAGTAGGGTGGTAGCAGCAGGCAGCTTTTGCACTCAAGCAGCCTTGTGCCCCAGCCAGCCACTTCAGTGTCTAAATATGCACTGCTGCACATGAAAAAACTCTGCAGCAGAGTAGTACTTGTATTTACAAATACTACTCTGCTGTGCAGTTTATTAGTTTCCTGCACCCTAACAGGGACACGTAGATGCTGAGATGTTTACTGTGAAGTTAATTAATCAGATCTTCAGTAAATGTCTTGTGTAGAGGCACCCACAATATGTTTTTTAAACCCAAAATGAGGTCTAAAGTCAGGATGCATTACAGACAATAAAGCTATATTCTGAAACATAATTAAAATCATTGTAATAAAAGTTGATCAGACCTCAATTAGATTCATATTTAGACAATTTAATTTGACGGGTGTGGGGGAGGAGTATTTGTCCTACGCTCAGATACTGCTTATACATTAGTAAATACTGTACCCATAGTGAGGGACCTTGGAATTGTCCTGTCATAATATTTCTATTCTAGTCCTCAGGCTTAGCTGTGTGTTTGTGTCACATCAGATAAAATGAAACCCCCAGTACATGATTCTGCTATAACCCTGACTTTGAAATGAGGTTTTCAGTTAATACAATCTGTTAATTGCCTTTTCTCATATAAAAATGTAAGTTGCATATACATTTATTGCATTTTTTGCCCTTCCAATTTGAAATAGAACACTTATTGAATATACTGAAATGACAAAACACAGGGAGTCATCCTGCTGTGGTGATGGCAAACACAAAGTTTCAATAAAGTCTTTGGTTGCATGCTTCATTGTAGGATTACGTATGCAATTAGAAATATGCATGTGTGCATCATGCTTATAGTCTGATCTTTTGGCTTCAGCTGACTGATTTATTTTTTTTCCTCAGTACTGCTCTGCATTGGACTAACTGTAGTCATCAAACACAAGCTGAGTTAAATTAATGGCCTAAGTCTCAATTGTGGTGTTAAATATTTGGAATTGCACATAATCATTTCAGTGTTTTACTTTTTGCAACGAGGATGGGAAAATAGGACAAAAATACAGCATTTGTGAACAAAATTGTTAAAATTGGAACCACAACATCATTTTGACATGATTTGCAACCCCATAGCAAGAATGTTTAAAATCATAATAGTTAATACAATATAAACAATATTAAAACATATTTTGGAAGAGACCAAAAACTTCATGCTTCAGAAATGTAATCAGTATCCAACTGTTAGGCAGCAGGAGAATTGTTGAATCTTTGCTGTTGGATAAAATATAGAGAAAATGGCTTGGGGCCTGAGCTAGTATGTTCCTATAGTTTTTCTGCAAATGATGCTTCCACTTACAGTATTTGTAGAATACAACTTAATACTTGTGAAAATTATATTTGCACTGGAAATGTTTTCATGGTCACTTTGAAACTGATTTAGATTCCAGTTCAGAAGAAAAAAATCTTTCTTATGGTCCTTAAGAAACCCCAGTGAAAAAGCTTTCCAACTGGGTAGGGAGTAGAAACAATGCCACATGACCACTGACACTGTATGAACAGTAAATTATAAATAGGAAATACAGAGCAAAAGACAAAGTGAGTAGTGATCCTTAGGCTTCAATGAATTCATAGACACCATCATCAAAATGTATTAAAAAGCTAATATACTGGTGGAAACTTACTCAACAGGTCACTAACAGCAAAAAAGAGCCAAAGTTGTTGAATAATTTATTCAGAATGAAGAGTCTGCACACAGGTGAGATCTTGGAGGAATTTCACCTCTCTTGGTCAGAATTCCTACCTGAGCTCCCAAAGGCACTACAGCTCATTTCTGTAAATACTCTGTGTGCTACCCTTTTCCTGAATGGACCTGTGTTGATTACCTCATGTTGATGTTGAGGAACAGGTGGAGGAAATTTAAGCAGTCACACTGAAAGCATGTGACAGAAGGAACATATGCATGACAGATCACTTTCTCACTGAGTCCAATTCTCACTATGAAGTTTAGTGTTTTCAGCAAGAAGCCAGTTTTTTACCAAACTTCTTGATATTCATCAAGTGAAACAAAACCCCCCCAATCCTAACTGATATATAATATTTCTATGTAGCTGAATATTTGCACCCCAGTTCTGTCCACCTATTAATTTGACTTTGGCAACAGTTATATAAAATAATACTACAAAGAATAAACAATGATGAAAGGGAAATTCTTGCTTTGGGTTTTCATTAATTTCATTAATTTGCTGGATTACAGGAAAGTTTAGTTCATTTGAAGGGAAAGTTTGCTGTGTTAAGGGAAAGTTTAGTTCATGTTAATAAAACACAGTACAGACTTTTTTTCAGTACAATAAAGCATGTCCCTTTATCACTATTAAGCAGTTTGCAGGCATCAAGAAATAAAGCCATGCATGGGTTTCAGTTTATTTCTAGCTGAGGGGACCAGATCAATTAAAAAAAATAGTATTGTTTACCTTTTTTAAAAAACAAAACCTGTTTGATCCTAGGGGATTATTGTCCCTATATATTAGTAAATCACTTGCAAGAGGCTTGACCAGCCTCTTACAATCACAGTGTAGAAATTAAAATCTGTCTATGACTAATGATATCAAGAACATCTCTTGTTGGGTTCGTAGTAATTGATTCATATATAACACGTTCCTCTTTTATTTTTCAATAACTGACCTTTCATGAAAAGTACAGGGCAGAGTAATGGCAAAACTGGTTAATCTGTATTTAATTAAAAAATTTGACATATGATTGTTTTATGTGAGGGGGATATTAAATAATTAGTTGTTTTTTGTTTAGTGTAAAGTTGGTGCCATCTGGAATTCAAAAATCTTTTAGCAGCTATTTTGGTAAAGTGTTGTGATTTCGATCTGAAGCAATAATTTGAGAATGATGTATAATATGTTTTAACTGATTCAGTTATTATTTTATTGTTTGACAGTGCATCATCATTTCCCTGATGAATGCTAGAATTTCTGATTGGGTTTGCATTTTATACAACGGATGTGCCATCATTTTTCTAATGTAACATGACAAAGTTTAATTATGACTTCATACGCTTCTTTCATAACAACTGTATACTTAATGTGTGAAAATATATTATTTTTATTTTCTAAAGTAGTTGACATTTTAGTTAAAGCTTTCCATTATACTCTGAAGGGAAACAGTGGGAGGTATATTATGTATTTTCTAATCTGGTACAAGCAGAAGGAAATACCTTGTGAGGTTACAAATTCTCTGTTAGCAGTATAGAATATTAGTGTACAAGGTACTTTTAATTGGAATCTATTTACAAAAAATAGACATTTTGGGGTAGAGTTCATAATTAATCAACTTTAATCTTTTTAAAATTAATTTTGTTTGTACATTTAGGAATTGCTTCTTTCTGTTTGGAAATTTAGTTCATCTTTTGGATGGGCTATAGTTGCTGGTCAGCATTAAGTAAAAAAGTTAAAGGGATACTATCAAAACATTTTTAATGGACTAGTTAAAATACTTTCTGGTACTTTCTGGTAATGAAAATGTTTTTAAATTCTTTATGATTCATTTTTTTCTCTAGTCTTGTTTACAGTGTTTTTCAGGGCAGGACCCCAAAAGGCTTGTGCTACATTTATCTTTCCCATCTCCTTATTTTTTCAAATTGAGTTTCAGTTTTGCTGTTGCTTTTGCTGCCAAATACGTTTTTGCAGAACCTGAGGGCAAGCTCTTATTTGAACTCCCCAGTGAATAGCTAATGTTACCTTGGGTGCATCTATATGAGATGTTTACTGCAGAGTTGCCTAATTAGCAGGGATCCCAGTTTTCCATGGTAAAAAATTACAAATTTCTGATAAAAAAATAACAAATTCTCCAACCCCCCCAATTTATGAATAAAATTAAAGGCCCCCCACAGTGCTCCAAGCCCTGCTTGTGCCCCTCACTCCCCCCACCCAGCCCTGCTGGTGCCCCTTGCCCCCCACTCACAGCTCCATGCTCCCCAGGCCTGCCAGAGGGGGCTGCCAGCTGCCAGGGCAATGGGTCCAGGGACCTGGGTTCGCAGCCCCCTGCCCCCAGCAGGAGACAGCGGCTGCTACAGTGGAGCAGAGTCTGGCTCCCACTCCGCTTGTTGCCCTGTGGGGTCAGACCAGTTCTCAGGATCTCAATATTGTACAGTTAGACAGGAGGGTGTGACACAACTGCACATATACAAACACACAAATCAATTAGGTTCATACACACACTACCAGCTCAGGCACATACACATCCAAACCAGCCTAGGCACATGCATCCCTATCACCAATTCAAGCACATACACTATACACACCAAAGTTAGACACAGATCACAAATTCGAATAGTGTGCACACAATGCACACTCACCTGTTCACACACATACAACCCACCTACACATACACACAGGTAAGTTTGAGGAGCTTAGGACAGGTGTTAGAGGTGGCAGTGAGCCAGGAGCAGGAGAGGGAGAAATGAGACAGAAGTTAGAGGGGCGAGGAGCAGAGATTGGAGCAGGGCCAAACCATAGTAAAGCAAAACCCAACTTAGGGGTCCAAATAACAGTTTTATTACACAGACAACACACTACACAGCCCCATGAAGTTATTGGTTCACAC
>NW_017728920.1:3545740-3553119 GCF_001723895.1 Crocodylus porosus | reverse complement strand
GCCCTGTGCTGCCCATTTTGGGGGGGGAGGGGGGGGGCTCTGTCAAGAGGCCCCAGAGCCATCACAGCCCCTGCTTGGTGAGTAGAGGCTTTTTTTTTTGCTTTGAACAGGCAGGGTCCTGCCGCTTGCCTCCCTAGCAGGAATTCTGGCATTCCCTATTGGAAAACTGAAAAATCTCTGATAAAAAAATCTCTAAGTCACTCTGTAAAATACCCCAAAATCCATGTTCCTCCACAATTGAAACAAATACCACTATATATAGAGAAAGAGACAGAGTAAAACAGAGACAGTGATTAGTTGGGCAATATTTTACTGATATATCTACAGCGTTAAAGCAATTTGGAAGGCTACTAGGGCTCTGAGCAGCTTCGGACTATGCTTTGGATCCAGGGAAGCTTTGGATGCTTCGGCGTCCAAAGCAGCATGTTTGGATTGAAGTGCTGGTTTCTTTAGGCTTTCTAAAGTGGTTTGCAGCTTCCAAACCGCTTTGGAAAAGCTTCAGAGCCACCTCAGAAGTCCAGCCATAGGGTATAATGGGGAATCAATGAAATATCTATAACTTTGTTGTTGTTTGTCTAATATGAATGAAACTGGCAGAGATGGCAGCATCCACTAAGAACATGAAGCCAGTCTGCCAAGTTCAAAAAAGTTTGGTGCAGGGGTTCGGGGGAACTGTACCCCACAATTTTGAAAGCAAAAATCCTATCACATCTATATGTTACAATACAGGGGGGTGAAAACTGCAGAGATGGTAGATGCTGCTGAGGCCACAAAGCCTGAAAACTTCAAGAAGATTGGTGCAGGAGGTTGGGGGAAGCTGCACCCCAAATTCGTGAAAACAAAACTCATGTCGGGTGTATGTGTTAAGCCACAGTGGGGTCAAAACTGTAGGAATGGTAGTCCCTGGTGAGGCCATGAAACCTGCTAAGTTTCAGGAAGATAGGTTCAGGGGTTTGGGGAAAACTTCACCCCAAGCTGTGGATGAGCAACACTCGAGACATGGGTGACAAGGTGTGTGTTAAGGCTCAGCAGGGTGAAAGCTGCAGGCCTGCTAGCTCCTGCTGCAGCCACAAAGCCTGACAGCTTTCAAGGAGATGGGTGCAGGGGCTTCTGGGTTCTGGGGCCCTGCACCTGTAGCTGCTGACAGGCAAAACTCATGACATGGGTGCAACTGACTGTGTCTGTCTTTGGGAGTTGATTGTCTGTATTAATTATTTCCTCTCAGTCTGTGGTTTTGTAGGTGTTAATTAGGTGTGAACAAGTTAATTAGCAAGGATTAACACCTACAAAACCACAAATTAAGGAGAGGAAATAATACAGACAGTCAACTCCCGGAGACAGACAGTCAGTTGCACAAGCACCCAAGTCATGAGTTTTGCCTGTCAGCAGCTACAGGTACAGGGGCCCATGGGCCCATCACACTCCCATGGATGGGGGACCCCAAACCCCACTTCCACCTATATCCTTTACAGCCGGCAGGCTTTGTGGCTGCAACAGGTGCTACCATCCCTGCAGCTTTCACCCTGGTGCGCCTTAACACACACAGTGTCACCCATGTCACAAGTTTTGTTTGTCCACAGCTTGAGGTCCAGTTCCCCACACACTCCTACACTTGTCTCCTTGAAATTTGGCAGGCTCTGTTGCTCACCAGGGGCTACCACCCCTGTCACAGGCCAGCTGGGAACTGTGAGTATATCAATTTAATTGCAGACTGACTGAGCACTGCAACTTTATTAGCCACTGGGCTTTTTGGTTCAGGATCGAGAAGGTGATGTTGGAAAGGAAAGAAATGATAAGTTTCACTTACAAAGGGGAATGAATTTTACTTATGACAACAAAAGATATAGTTTGCATATATAATAGTTAATAAAAAGGTTAAGCTAATAAGCAGACAACATAACAATACTGATTAAAATTGACAGTGATAATAAAACAGATAAAGAATTTAACCAAGAGTTCCCACTTGGTTAGTAACTTATCGATAGTTCCTTGGTTAGAAGATGCACGTCAAGTTGAATTACCAAAGTTAGACGTCTCTGAACTGGGCTGCCCGAAGGATACCGGTGGAAGCCCCTCAGTCAGGATCTGGTCTTCACTCTCACAGGGAGTAGGAGAGATTCGTGGGGGTATGGGACAGCAATAACCTTTCTGTTCTGTTCTTCCGGAGGTTTACTATGATGTGTGTGTTCTTTTATATTCTAATTACGCTAATTTTTTAGTTATGTAGCCATTCATAATCTTGCTTTATAGCTGTTAATCTATAGGGTTAAAAGGTGTTAGAAATTATTATAATAGGTTACTGCCCAAGCTTGTGTTTATCCAATAAGCAGATTGCAACACAGCGTCTTCAGGTTTGAAATTAACATTACCTTGCCTAAATCCAGCCCCCTCAAATCCCCCTATGCTTCTTTGAGATATCCAGTACATTTCAAGAAAGGACAAGCTAGGCAGCTGAATCCAGTTTTTATCATCATCAAGGCTAAATTCTGAGCGAGAAAGAACTATTAAGTCAGCTAATTTCACAGCTATAGCTTTGTCTTTGAGGCCTAGTCAGTTCCACAAACAGTTACAAGTTACATTTGCGGGTTACAGAAAGACAAGCTTCATATTAGACAAAAGTTCCAAATGCCTCCAAGAAGCACATATTTATTGATTATTAATTTCTTTGGTTCTGGCCATCACACACCCCTGTAATTTTCACCTCCCTGTGATGTAACACATACACATAACATGAGTTTTGGTTTCAAGAATTTGAGGTGCAGTTTCCCCTGAACTCCTGCACCTATCTTCTTGAAACTTGGCAGGCTTCATGCTCTCAGAAGAGGATACCACCCCTGCAAGCTTCATTGAAATCAGACAAAAACAACAAGGTTACAGATATTTCAGTTATTCCCCATTATACCCTATGGATGGATATCCAAGGTGGCTCTGAAGCTTCGGAGCAACTTCATCAGGATCAAATCAGGAGCCCAGTTCAGAGCTCTGGATTGGATTGCTGGCATCTGAAGCCAGATCAAACAGCTGGAAAAGCGTGGGCTCAGGGGTGATCTGATGGCCACCTATAAGTTTATCAGGGGTGACCACCAGTATCTGGGGGAACATTTGTTCACCAGAGCGCCCCAAGGGATGACGAGGTTCAACGGTCATAAACTACTGTAAGACTGTTTCAGGCTGGACATAAGGAAGAATTTCTTTACTGTCCGAGCTCCTAAGGGCTGGAACAGCCTGCCATCAGATGTGGTTCAAGCACCTATATTGAACACCTTCAAGAGCAAATTGGATGTTTATTTTGCTGGAATCCTATGACCCCAGCTGACTTCCTGCCCTTTGGGTGGGAGGCTGGACTCAATGATCTTCCGAGGTCCCTTCCAGCCCTAATGTCTATGAAATCTATGAAATGTGCTGCATTCCTGGGTGCAAGTATAAGCATACTGGCCAAGAGCAATATCTGGTGTGAACTGTGCCAGAACTTATTCACTCACATTAATAACATGTTTAGATGCACCTCTTTTGTTGTATTTATTTATTTGCAGTATGATCTTAATGAACACTGCTTAGCTAGTGAGACCTGACCCCAAAATGAAACCAAAACCAGAAAAAACAGGTGGTAGTTACTTTACATGACCAAAATGGGATTAATATAAAATGAACAAGTTTCTTTTAACTTTAAGCCAAATATTTGCCATCTACTGTGCATTAGTGCACTGCAGTGTAAATGTAGATGCTGATGGGGTTGGCAAAGAAATTGTGCAATAACCCGCTGCCCTGTACATTTTAAAGATTATTCCCCTATCTGCCCCCAAAACCTGGGTTGTTGTAGGTTCTAGTTAGGAACTTGATGACTGAACCAGGTAACTTTTTAATGCAATTTTGTTTGTCTACAGCACATTGTACTGAGGCCTGATTCTTTAACAGAGCTGGATTCAAATGACCAGAGGCTGTTTCTTTTCATTGTAACAATCAGACAGTACCCTGACACAAAATAATGCCCAAATGAAGTTTCTGCACCCAGAGCATTTGCGTTGTGAGCAGCATTAAGTTTGCCTTTGTTTTGAAGGAAAAGCAGTCAAGCATTTATCATGCAACTATTTTTAAATGAAGGGTAGCAGCTCAAATTGCCAATTTTCAAAAGGTGTAATACATGTGTAACAATATTAAGGTATAGTGAGAACATATTTCTTATTTGTATATGCATGCTTGGGATGCAACTCTAAAAATAGTTTTAAGAGAACTTTGAGTTAATGTGTTTGGGGTCAGCATTTCCCCATTATATATTTTAGATCTTAGATGTGCTAGCTCAGCACATAAATTAGAGCACCAGATTCGTTGGCATTTACACACTTTAAGAACATGAGCAATTCTTTTAAATTGTCACTTTTCCGGCTGTTATGCTTGCCAACTGCTGATGAGACACTAGAGAAGACAACAAATTAACACAGTTCCCATCCAGTGACTGAACTTGCTGTGTGTGCATCTAGGACATTGCTGTGGCAGAAACTTGAACTGGAAACATTATCTGCAGACAACAGCTGCAGCTGTACCAGGTGACCCAAAAAAGGAGCTCCCCTTGGTTGAGCCTGAAGGAACTGTGCTAAGCTAGGCTTTTTAATATATGAGTTGCTTTGAGCATAGATGATATTACATGCATACATCTACCTTCGTTCATGACTCATCCAAGAGAATGACACCTGCAACCAATGCATATGCAGTGGCAATATCAACGGGACACATCTGTACTGGAAGGATAGAATGAAAATATCCAAAACTCTACAAGAATAGCTGTAGAACATGCTCTTGTTCATTTAGGACCAGCTTTTGCTATCTTTACTCTGGCTGTTTAGCAACCTGCTATAAGTACAGTAGTAAAGTATGGTTTGACGTGAATAACACTAACAAAATCTAGTCAGTGGAGGGAAAAAAAAGAGGTATTGTATATAAGTTTATTGGTGGATATTGGTCTTAGCTTCCTATTCATTTTCGAAATACAAATACTGTGAGGGCTAAATCCTCAAGGTTTTGAATAAATATGAATAGCAGTTTACAGAGGAGTATCACTTCAGGGATACTTCACTTGGATTATATACTGTAATTTTAATAACTTTTCACTTCTGAAGTGGTAGCTGCCTTTGAGATATTATTTCTGTGTGCTATCTGGAACAAATTATGTGGAGAGACTACACAGGATAAAATAAGTTAACTAGAGTAAGATAGTTTTCAAGTACAGTGTGATAAAACCACTATCAACATAAGTGGAGTTGGAGTGTTTAGTGGAAACTAAGCACCATAGACAACACCTAAAGGATGGTTTCATGTCTCGTTATAAATTATAATCAAATCGGTGTCTCTCCTTTGAATGGTCTGGTCGTGTTGTGTTACATAATTCAGCTGCACTTCTCTTGCTTTAAATCTACTTCTGTTCATTTTTCCTTGCTCCTAGTTTATATCCTTGCTCCATTCCTTTAAGTACCTGCTTTCTTTCATATGTAGTATTGAACACAAGACATTGTTTTATCTGATACTTAGCTAGTTTGTAGCTGTTTCTTTCCCAGACCCGTATAAAAGTATTTTGTGTCTGAAAGCTTGTATAACAACTTTCCCAACTGTGGAATTGATCCAATACAATGTATTGCTAAAATGCCCTTGTTTTTTACTATCAGCAGAAGAAATGATTTTGAAAGTTGGCACATCAGACAAACTATAGCACATTCACCTTCAAAATAAATACTTTCTATTATGGCTGGAATTATAACATCTAGCCAACAGTTTAGATTTATATGAGTGATTCAGAAACTGACCATAAAGATATGGGGCAACTGAGAAAAATGACTTGGGAAGCTGAGAATTCAGGAAGAGTTGAGAGGGCTTAGCTAAGTGTTTGTATAGTTGTTCCTAAATTATACTTCAAGTTAAATTATGAACATTGTTGAGATTATAATAGAGCACCCAAATGGGCACATTTATTTAAAAAGCAAAATTAATATATTTTTGAGTGTGTAATTGAGCTCTGGCAGCTTGCTATAAGTGCTCTCAGCTTTACTAACTTTGATATACTAGGTTATAGTAGGGGCAGATCTAGGATTTAGCAGAGGGGTGGCTGTGCAGCATGCCAAGCTTGGCCTTAGACCATAGTGATGGGTGGGTTCCCCCTTCCTGTGCCTGATCCCCCAAGGGGAGGGAATAGAGGCTGGAAGGAGAACTGCCCCCTTCCCCCCCCAGCACTGGTATCACTGTCCCTGGCTGACCCCAGCATGCCAGGTGGTTGCTTCCTGCAATCCAGCTGGAGTGGGGCAGGAGTGGCTCTGATGTTACTTCCATGCCTTTGTCAGCTGGGGAAAGTGACAGCAGCTAGATGAAATTTGCTTTTCCTGCACTTGCTTCCAGCAGGTGGAACCCTGTAACCAGAATGTTCGTTGCTGGCTTGACAAGGTTCCTGGCCTTTCTTGCTGCCTAGCTCTGACCTCCTCACCCTTGCTTCTGGACTCTGGGTGCATCCAGACAAGTGCGCATGTGCCTCTTACCCCTCCTGAAACCCCTCTGAGGCAGAGCAAGAGGCATGTGCAGGAATGGATGAGGCAGCGCAGGGAGAAAATTAGACCCCTGGATATCCAAGGGTCTAAAAAACCCTCTCTACAATAGAGTGGAGCCAGCAAGGAGTCGGTCCTCCAAAAGAGGTGCTCTGGTTTTGGCTAGAGCATCGCTTTGGTGTTTCTGCTGGCCCTAGCCCCTGGCGCTCTCCAAGGTAAGAAGCAGGAGCGGGCCCTGGGGACCGTCTGCTGCCCAGCTGGGCTGGGCTCAGCTCAGCCCGGGCCATGGTGACAGGACCTGGCATGACACACGGTCCCCACATGCTAGGGCCAGCTGGGTCCTGCCACCCTTGGGGCCGCTCTGTCACTCGGCCAGGCCCTTCCTATAGTGGCAGGACCTGGCCTGGCATGCAGAGAATGCACAGAGCTGAGCTGGGTCTTGCCAGTCCTGGGACTGCTTGTGCCACCTGGCTCAGCTCTGCATGGTCCCCGCGCACCAGGGTGGGCTGGGGAGCGTGAACAGCCTGGGGACTGTGCAGAGCCAAGCTGGATCCTGTCAGCCTTGGGCTGCTCATGCTGCCCAGCTCAGCTGGGAGGCATGAGCAGTTCCAGGGCCAGCAGGATCCGGCTTGGCTCCACACAGTTCCTGCACACTGGGCTGGGTCCTGCTGCTATAGGAATGGCTCAGTCAGGTGGCAGAGTGGCCCCAAGGGCAGCAGGATCCGGCTGGGCCTGGCACACGGTTCCAGCATGCCGTGGTGGGTCCTGCCACCATGAGACCAGCCCAGCTAGGTGGTGGAAGCAGCCCCAGGGCTGGGAAGACCTGGCTGGGCTCAGTGTAGTCTCCCCACTGCT
>NW_017728920.1:3523309-3545630 GCF_001723895.1 Crocodylus porosus | reverse complement strand
AACACTGAGCTAGGAGTGCCCCGATGGTCACTTCCATGTGCTGGGGGGGGCTGTACCCTGTGGGGGCCAGGGAACCCACCCCTCCTGAGAAGCCCCCCCACAAGGTCTCCCACATCCACAGTACCCCCAGGAATTGCCCAACTACCCATAGACCAACCCACATCCCTGCACACACACCCACCTTCCCCCATGCCCCTAATCACCCTCTTCCTGCAAACACCACATCCCTCCATCACACACCCATCGTGTGTGAAGAAAACAAAAAGTACGTATCAATACATATAGGTATTTAGAATTTATTTTTTCATGATAAAGACACTGGTAGGCCTCCAAATTGTTTTAACATTGTAAATATATCAATAAAGCATTACCCAACGAATAGCTCTGCCTCTCTCTGGATGTGTGTGTGTGTGTGTGTGTGTGTGTAGAATGGGTTTTTGTTTTAACTGGAAGAACATGGATTTTGGGATATTTTAAAAAATTGATTTGGGATGCTGCTGTAGCAGTCCAGCTGGTGCAAGTGGTAGTGTCCCCAGGTACCAATTGGCTGGGCCCCAGAAGCTCCTGAGAACAAGTAGCTCTGAGCTGCTTGCCAGGGCAGCTTTTTGTATGGATGGGGCCAGGACAGGGAAGCTTTTTATATTGCTGGGGACAGCACAGGTACCAGCCCCAGGCTCTAGCTTCCCCTGGCTGCAGATCCGGGAGGAGCCAGGCAGGGTTATTTTGCCCCAAGTGGCACAATTTGCTCCACAACAAAGTGCATGTCCAAGCACATGCGCTGAGGCAAAAAGCCCTGGCTTAAATTTGCACTGCTTCTATTTGAGCTGCTGCAAGCACACGTGCTTGTTTTCTTCACACACGATGGGTGTGTGATGGAGGGATGTGGTGTTTGCAGGAAGAGGGTGATTAGGGGCATGGGGGAAGGTGTGTGTGTGTGCAGGGATGTGGGTTGGTCTGTGGGTAGTTGGGCAATTCCTGGGGGTACTGTGGATGTGGGGAGACCTTGTGGGGGATCTTTGGGTCCTTCCCCCTCATGGTTATCTCACCTGCTACAATTCGATGTTATAGTTTCATAGAGAGACTGCCCCCAGGAGGCAGATGTGGATTTTGAGATAGGTCTTTGTCTGATCCTTCCTGACATCAGCTCACTTTTAATTGGACTGGGTCCCACTCCCCAGGGTCCACTGCACCAGGACCCTAGTTTCTCAAGCTCCAGCTCTAGCCCCTCATGGACTCTGGGCCACTCATCCGCTGAACACACCTCTTGTACGTAGGAGTTATGGTCCCAGCCTTTGTGGTCACATATGCAATCCTTTGACATGCCACAGTCTTCCCTCTGAATATATTTGGACTCCTGCTCATATTCAACACGTCAGACTTCTGGGCCCCAGAAGGACTATCAGTTGGGTGCCACTGCCAGACTCCAGTGTTCTCCAATCTTCCCCTTACAACTGTTTTGGTCCTTTGGGCAAAATGTAAATAAAAAACATGAGCATCTGCTCCCAAAACATAAAGCTCATGAAACACAAGCTACCTTGTCAGAGTTAATCATACTCCACAGTAACACCAATGCAAAATGTTCAAGGCACTTATCTTTTGTTGCTCACAGTGCAGGGTCTCTACCACCTTCCTGTGGTATGAAATCCTCTCTCCCAGGCAGTCCAGACTGGCTTGTCCCAGAAGCTGTGCCTCTTGCAGCTCCTACAGCCAGACTGCCCCTTCTGCACCAGATCCTGGGATTTTGAACCATGCCTTGGGTCACCTGACCCACTACTTCTGACCTAGGCCTGTCAACCACTGCTTACACATGGGGCAGTTGGGCATCTTATTTAAGATCCCTTTTTACCATTAAATCTGTTCATGGGGCTGAACTGGCCAGTGGGCCCTGGGCTCCCTTCCCCTCTCGGCAATGGTGTAGGGGCCTCATTACAAGTCCATAGTGGGGGCTACAGCAGGGAGCAGATGCAGAAGAAAGAAACCTCCCTGCTGCTGCCATGGTCCCAGCCAAGTGGGGTAGGATAGACTTTGCTGCTCCTCTTGTGCCTGGGTTAGCCAGACACAGTGGCAGCAGTAGATGGATCCTCACTCTCCTGTGCCTGCTCCTTGTCTGCCTACCCAGCCCTTGCTTTCTGCCCATCCCACACCCCCTTCACCAGTATCTCCTGTCAGCCTAGGGTCACTAGCGACTACATTGCTGCACCCTGTCACCCTCCCTGATCAGCTCCTGGGTTACACAACAACTGAATTTGGTCCTTCTGATCCAGTAGGTAAAATCTAATACATTTTAAAAGAACAGGGTTATTCAGCTCTGTTATTACTTGATGAACCTTTCCTATTATTAATTTCTGTGGTAGTTTTGGAATGGCAGAAATAAAGATAAATGCAGTGGCTAATAACATTAAAATGAGCAAAAAATTAGAAAACTATTAGAAATTAGATTAGCAGGGACTTTTTTTGTTAATTTGGTATAGAAGTTTTATCACCTAAGTATTTTTTTTTCAGTCTTCTACAGGAATCTCCTCATTAACCTATACCATAAGAATTCTTTAGTTCACATCAATGTTCCATCTTCTTTTCTGCATCGGGCTCTTAGTTCTGTAGAAAAATAGGGCTGAAAAGGACCTCACAAAATCATCTTAGTCCAGGCCCCTGCTCCAGATGGGTTCATCGCTGACTAAGCCACCCCATTCAAGTGTCCGTCCAATCTGTTCTTGAAAACTTTAGGGATGGAGACTCTACAACTTCTCTTGGTAGCTCATTCCAATGTTGGATCCACCCTCATAGTCAGAAAGTTCCTCCTAATTTTCAACCTAAATTTCCTCTGCTGTAGCTTGAAGCCATTGCTCCTAGTCCTGTCCTGAAAAGCCATTTCTATCCTCTATTATTGCCCTTCAGGCATTTGTAGACTGCTATCAAATCCCCCCTTAGTCTTCTTTTCTCCAGACTAAACAATCCTTGTTTTTCTAGCCTTTCTTCATAAGTCTTGCCTCTCAGGCCCCTAATAATTTTTGTTGTTCTCTGTTGGACTGTTTCCAAACTGTCCACATTGTTAACAATTTTTGAGCAAGTTGGGAAGGGTGAAAAAGAATTTAAATAAGACCCTTGGGTCATTACAACCAATGTGAAAAGTTTATTAACTGACAAAAACCATTAATTGCTGAAGATAAGCATAATCTTATAGGATGAGTCATTTTTGCCACAGAGTGGCATCAGGCAGTTTCTCAGTCTCCACTACAGTTGTGGGGGGAAATCATCCTTCAACATTCCAGTAGGCAAGCATCTCGTGCAGCAGTACGTGCAGCAGTCTCATAGGTGTAGTTGAAGGGTCGCGCTCCAACTTCCTTCCAGTCACATTCCCTGTGTATTGATGGCTGGTAAACATGATCTCAATATTCTAATCAAAGCTCTCTTATTATTTTTTGTTTGTGTGTTTCACTGAGCCTTCAGAACTGGATCAGACCTGATTTTTTTTTTTTTGTGGACATGAAAGGTGTCATTTAATTGGGGATGCATACCTTTATCAGCAGGATACTTCCTTTTACACTACTGTGTATCTCACAATTTATCTAAACATTGTAACAACAGTCCACTCAATATTTTATGCAGTTACCTCTGCAGCTTGCTGTATCTGGTTCCAGACAAATTTCAGTACCAGGGTATGCCCCCACCCCTTACAGATGTAAATGCAGGCTTCTGTTATGTGAATGCAGCCTGATACTGTAGCCTGGCTGCCTGATCTGAGTCACAGTACACATAGATGTCCAAATATGTCACAACTGCTTCAGTTCTGATAGCTACATATATCATGAATGTCAGCTGTTCCAACAACATCCTTCTTGATATTTGGCTCTCTAAACTGGATGCAGCTCTCCAGGTGAAGCTTCACTAGTGCTGAATAGAGTAGAAGAATCACTTCCATTGATTTGCAAGCGACACTCCTGCTAATATAGCTTAGTTGCTGTTAGCATTTTTTTTGCAACAAGACCAGGTCCTTCTCTTCAGTACTGCAGCTTAGGCAGTTATTCCCCAGTCTGTATTGTTGCATGTAGCTATTATGTCCCTGGTCCAGGACTTTGCACTTGTCCTTATTGAAAGCCATCTGATTGACTTTTGGACCATTTCTCCAGTTTGTTCAGATCATTCTGGGTTGTAGTTCGTACTCTGCAACTCTACCCAACTTCATGTCATCTACAAATTTCCTAGGCGTGCACTTGATCCCATCCAAATCATTAATGACTTTCTGGCCTTGACAAATGCCATTTTGTCTCCTTCCCCATGTCATTCAGAATACTGACACAAAGATAATCTTCCCAGTTTGTTGTACTAACTGCATTGTTCACTCTTTGTATTTCTTCTTTAGCTCTTTCCTTTAGTAACTTGCCTTCACTTTTAAGACACTTTAATAGTTAGGGTCATAAAGGTCCTCTCCCATCATATGGTAGGCATCTTTTAACTTCGTTTCCTACTTTTAACCACAGCATCACTTTTCCAGTAATGAAAGTATTTATTATTTATCAGTCAAGGTTTCCCTTTGCACTTTTTACCATACAACCCCTTATGCATGGGAGGGATTCCCTGTAAAAGTCCACAAAGACATTGCATTAGCCTCCTTCAAATCTTATTTAAACTAGTCAGTTCTGTGATGCCTACAAGATGGTTGTCACTAGCTAGGTATCTAGGTTCTGATGACCACTCATTATGTTATAGAGACTGATATTATCAGTTCTTAATATTATATAGTATTTGGATGGATGCCCACATAAGGGAGCAAGAGGAAGTAACAACCTTCTTCAAGCCTTCGGGGCTTACTTGAACCTTAAGTCCTGGTGTTCAGAAATGTTTTAAAAGAGTAGATGCAACTGACAAGTTATTTTAAGTTCTTTGGTATGTTTTCAGAATTGTGTAGATCTGGAAATCATTCATTTAATAATTGTGCTGAAGTTTATAATATGAATGTAATTGGTGTTAATGCAGTGTATACACATTAATATGATGTGCAAAAGTTTTTGAAACTACCATAGTACTACTTAATCAGAAATATTCAAGTACATAAAAGTCTCTAGACTCCAGATAAGCAAAGTTTGAAGTTTTAAAAACAGGTGCATTTGAGCTACTGGATGGGGGAAATTTTGTAACAAAATTTGCTGAAAAAATACTGTTGGATAAAAGGTAGGCAAAAATGGCCATCCCCACTTGTATAATGTTTATTCTGCAGGGAAGAGTGTTGCAATCTTAGTATAGTTTTGATTGACAAGTATCTACAACACAAACCATGATAATGAGTGGTACTGAGTGACCCCCTTTATCGGAAGTTTCAGTCGAGAAGACAAAATACAAATGAGTGTGAGGTTAGAGCTAGTCATAAACCAACACAAGGGCACCCTGGGCCTTTGTTGTTAGCTTTTAATAAATGTTGGGATATGGAAAAGTTCCAGAGGCCTGGAAGAAAGCTAGTTTTGTGTCAATATTTAGTGTAAACAGGCTGATCTGGATAATGTATATGTCTGTTGTCTTGATATTAGTCTAACCATTTCATTATTTGCCTGGATGTGAGACAACAAATAAACAACTGAAGAATGCCAGTAAACAGTTTTATGAACAATAGGTCTTGTCTTTTGAAGATAGGCTTGTCTGGTGTAGTCAAACACATTCAAAACAGAAGCAAGAATAACATTTTTAAGAATAAGGTGATTAACTGCTGAAACAACATACCTTGAGGAATGTGCTGGATTCCCTGTTACTTGAAATCCTGAATTCAATATTGGCTGCTTTATGAAATATATTGACCCAGTTTCACCTCAAATGATAGGTGTCATGAAAAAATGACTGGATGTAATTCCATGGCCTTCTGCTATTCAGAAGGTCAGGCTAGATGAGCATAAGGGCCCCAGTTGGTTTTGAAATCCAACAGTTTCTGCATCAATAATGGTGGTCCCCCTATGAAAGGAATTTGTAGACCAGCAATGTAAAAGCAAATCTCAGCCACCTGTGCTGTAACATTTGTTTCAATCAGTGAAGGTTTGAGGACATAATTCTCTAGGAATGTTTATCTGCTATCAGCCTTGAGTCCTAAATTCACTTATTGAATATAGTTAAGAAGATGGCTTGACTTGGCTTAACAGATTTTCATCAGATCTTCCAAAACAATTTGCCTCCTCATTACATTTAATTTGTTAGATATTTCATTTTGCATACAGTCTAATCATTATTCTGAGAGTCTGAGAGACTGACAAAGAAACCTAGGAAAACAAGGAAAGTAAGAGGAAACCCCCCCGCTAGATTCAAATTGAAATGGAATTGGCTCACAGAATAACATATTAGTGGAGGATTGGACCAATGTTTTGAGTAAAATTACTTTTTCATTACTTGATGGGCACTTGTTAAAAATCTAATTTTTTTTTTTGGTCAGCATAGTGAATGAAAATTGGACAATTTTAACTAAGAGTTTGAGCTCTAAAATTTGATCACGTCAAATTGACTAAAGCATAACACAGGATGAATGCCACAAAATTTTAACTTCCTTATAAAAGGGCAACTTAAGAAGAGAATGAAAAGCTGCTTCAGATCTAATTAGTAATTAGATCTGAAGGTGTTGTTGGTACCTTGTCTGTTAGTACCTGATATCAAAATAAGGAATGATTAGGAACTAATGACCATATTTGGTATATAGTTAGTTGCTCAATTCCATTATGTGATCAAATTATTGCAAACATGGTTTGGTTCTATGGGAATTACAGCACTTGGTATGAGTAAGAGAGATCTATAAAACCCCTGAGTTCTTGTTGTTCTCTTGTTGCTTGTTTAAAGGGAACAAACTTGTCAGTACTGACAGATCAACTGCAGAATGGACAGATCCAAGTTTACCTCTCAAATCCATGCCCAAAGTTACTTTTCCTAAATATTTGCTTAGAAATTAATCTTGTTCATTCCATGGATGCACCTATAACAGAGCCAATCCATCACTGTTGTGAAGGGCAGGAACAGGATTTGGAGAATTTCACAGTGGTGTAAACAGCATAGTTTAATGGGGGCCTTTTGTGTAGCATTCCAAAGCAGTGTTTTGGAGACAATGCCCTAATGGCAGCATTTTAGAATATATTTATATGAAGATGTGTACCATATCTTTACCATATGGTTTGGAATGTTGCTATGGAAGCTCTAAGGCAAAATGGATATGGTATTTTGGTTTTGTCTGTGGAACATTCCTTCCTCCTGAATGTGAAAGATACCCCCCTGCACACATACTGGCAACCAGATTTTGTAATCAATTTCCAACCTGGAAGAAGCTCAAAAACTCATGTCTAGAAAGAAGGAATTAAAAAAAGAAGTCTTTCAACATATACAGGGACTTCCACTGAGTTTTCCTCTTCTGCTTTTCAGAGATCTTATTGTAACTATATCCATTTATGCTACTTGCTAGATTCCATCTCAAGAAAAGTTTTTGAGCATATATACTAATACAAATGTTTTCTTTTCCCTTTCAAAAGTAAAATATATCATTTTGAAATCTGTGGATGCTTCTTTGCTAGTAATGATTGCTGTGAAACCTGGAAAGGATATCTTCCTTAAAGGCATTCTTTTGCTTTCAGTATGTAGAGTACTTAAGATTTGTAGAAAAGTATTCTAAATATGCCAACTTATTTCTCATAAGAAGCTACCTAGCACACAGTAATTAAATACTGGAGGCACAACAGAATGTTACATTTTCTGTGATTTAGAGATAACAGATAGGCAAACTCTCTTTACCTAATGCTAAACTCTCTTGAACACTGTTGATTGGCCTAAATATTTTAGAGAGAAATCAAGGTGAAAAGAGAAAAATGGGTCACTGGGCTGGAAAAGCACCAAAAAAACTAACGAAGACATTCAAATGGAAAAATAAATTCACTAGGCAAAATTCTAGGGCATAAGTGAGAGAACATATTAACTGATCTCCTACATAATACATCTGCTGCTTTCTTTGGGCTGTTCCCAGAGCTAATTCCTTACATTTTAATTCCCTCAACATATTGCGCATGTGGTGAATTTCTTCTACTCCTATGTAAGTCACTACAGAATTTTGTCAAGGGCAAATAGGATCTCTACTTGTATCTTCTTTCTTATTTGTTTTTTTGGGGTGGAGAGTGAAGGGTGCGGGTGTCTTCTTTTATATCTAAAACACAGTTTGCTTCTACCTTTTGGGGTTTTTTTGTTTTAATGAATAATCCTTGGGTATAGAACGGGGAGAAATAATAGCATAAATTAAGAGGAAGAAATTAATTTGAAAATTTCATCTGTTGTTGTGAAAGCTCTAAAAATAGCTTTGCACAAAGAAGGTCAATCTCTAATAGTCTAATTTAGGAGCGGGCAAGACGGAAGATCCGGCTGGTGGCCAGACTCCCTTTCCCAGCAGCCCCTGCCTGCATAGTTAGGGCTTTTTTCCATAGAGACCCCTGCAACAGCTGTGCTAGACTGCATCTGATAGAACAAGGCTGGGGTTTCCATGGAGACCAGTCCAGCAGTGCTGGCATGGAGCATGGCAGGGTGGGGAGCTGCTCCGGAGCTTCTGGGATCTTGCAGCAATGACAACATAGTTGGAAGCCAGAGCAAAGCTACAATCTGCAGCCTGCATGTTCCAGGCAGGGGTGTGTAGGTGGCAGATCGCTGCTGCACTTTGGCCCCTTCCAGCAATGACAGCGTGGTCTGGAGCTGGGATAAAGCCATGATCCGCTGCCTGTATGTCCCTGCCTGGAGCATGCAGGCGATCAGGCCTCTGCCCTAGCTCCAGACCATGCTGTCACTGCCAGAAAACACCAGCACCTCCAGAGCAGCTCCAAGCCCTACCGCACACCCTGTGAGTTCTGCTGGGGCTAGTCTCCATGGACACCCCAGCCTTGTGCTATCACAATGCAGCTGCTACTGGGGTGCCCATAGAAACCAGCCCCAGCCATGGAGCAGGGGCTGCTGGGAAATGAAGTCCACTGTCAGCTGGATCTGGCCTGCAGGCCAGACTTTGCCCACCCCAGTCTAACTCTAATTTTAGAGGGGGAAATCTGTTAGGTAGGACAAGGGCTGAGTCACAGCAAGAGATCCATTGGTGAATAAAGCAGGGAACTGCTAATGGTTCCTGGCCTTTTCTTTTTTAACCCTATGTAACCCTGGGTGCGACACTACACGCGCCCCCACCTGAATAGTGGGATACCCGGTAGCCAGTAGCCCTGCCCAGCCCCCCTAGGAAGCTGTTGCAGTACCCCTGAGTGGAAAGCCTCTCCTTACAATCAAGCACCCTTGCATACAATTCTCAAAATATTTACAAGATTTAATTATTTACAACATAACAAATAACCATTAAATAAACACATTGATATACCCACTAATAAACCCTCAAGAACTTATTTACACAGTCTCTCACTTGCACACGGTGTACTGGGGATCCTGTGTGCACTGCCCCTGACGGGGTGTCTCAGGGAGCGGGACTGTCTGTGTCCCTGCACGTGGTCTGTGGACGCTCCCTTGTGCTGGTGTCCGTCTCTGTGCTCCTGGGGTCTCCAGACAGCAAGGATCTCCAGGCACTGGGCGGCAGATCTTCCTCTGCCGTCCCTGCAAGACAGCCTTCCTCTGTCTCTGACCCCCTTCCCTGGCTCAGCAGGGAGCAGTGTCTGAGCTGCAGGCTGTAGCAACTCTCCTGTCCAGCACAGCCTCAGCAAACACAGCCCTTCCCTGGGCTTTGCCTGCCCCTGAAGTCCCTCCAGCCTCTGACATGCATGTGAAGGGGGACCCCATGCACATACCTCTTACATCAGGGCTGTCTGTCTTCTAAGAACCTGGGGGGTAAGGGGCTTATGAACAAGGGCCACATAGGCTGTAGCCCACACCTCTGCACTGGACACCCCCACCACCACTGTGCCATACAAGCTCGATCCCATCACATTCCCCACTGGTCTGTACAGATTTTTTTCCTTCCCACTATGTCTCACTACCATGCCCTCTGGGGCAAGGAGGGAGAATAGGAGGAGAAGAAATCCCCTGACTTCCCAGGGCTGCCCAGGGATGGGGGACATGGGCTGGGGTCAGGGGAAGCCCTCCAAGGTAGGGGCTCCCCAGTGCCACCATTCTGGGCTGCATGGCCAGGCACCTGGCTGGGAGGACTCCTTCTCCCTCCCTCCTGTAGCAGCCGCTGAAGTAATCAGCAACTGGCAAAAGGAAGGGCTGTCAAGGGTTGAGAAGCTTCCACCACAGGGCCTTTCCCTCCCCCTATGTGCTGTGTAGTCCCTAGCTAGGAGGTTTGGGGGTCTGTTTCCCTGCCTGCACTCCATTCCCCACCTGTCCCTATGGGCTGGCAGATGCAGGCAGGAGGCAGGATAGAGCAGAGGGGTGATGCAACCTCTGCTCCACTGGAACAGACAGCATAGTCCAGGGCTGCAAAGCATCCTGTGATGCTGAGGGACTGTGAGTTAACCTGAACCAGGAAAGGATCTGGGACAGAAGTTCTATAAACCGGTTTGACCTAAATCAGGTACATCTCATACTACATCCAACCAGGTTTATCTTAAATCAGTTCTGGCCATTTTGAAAGTGGTTTATTTGCACTGAACTTTTGTTGTGTTACAGGTTTAAAACAGTTTCTGATCACTTACACCAGTTTATATGTAACTTATGTCCCTACCCATTGTGCCTCTTCTGCCTAGCAGAAACTTCTGGAGATTGTAGGTCCAAATATGAAGATGATGACTTAGGTCAGGACTGGGTGACTGGAGAAATATTCATCCTCCTCTCAGAAGCTCAAGGGTATCACTAAATATAACTCAATACAACCATCATGCTTACAAACCTTGTTAGTGTTAGAAATATTATTAGGAATGCATAATGAATAGAGTGTTGTTAGAACTGCACAGTTTGTATCTCGTACCTGATAAGGAAAAAAACACTACCAAGGACTCTTCGTGCTAAAGTATCACTCCCTTTGCCAATCTGTCAGCCGTTCTTACACTAAATCACTCTCAACCCTCATACTCCTCCAGTCTCTCTCTGCTTTTTATCATGTAGATTACAGAAGTTGTAATTCAATTGGCTGTGTCCTTGGAAGAGGGAGAATTTCAACTTTTGGTGACCTAGGGGCTTTTCTAAGCATGCGTAATTAGCTAATGCATATATGCCTATCCGCCCCACATACTTAAGTAGTTAATTATAATGCACATGTGACGGATGACGTGACGTCATTTCATGTATGTTTGTATGAACCGGAAATGAGTTGTAAGAGTTCCTGTTTCTGCACACGTGCCCAGGGGAAGAAGATAAAAGCCAGCTGAGAGGTTTCCTCGGGGGCAGAGTGGTCTTTTGTCTCCACTCTAACCCTATTTGCAAATATACCCTTTGTGTTGCTAATAATGTGTGCCTGAGGAATTATTATTCGCGAGCCTCCAAAGAAACGAACAGCGATTTTCGCATCATTAGTAGAGGTAATTGTTCTTTGCATGGGCTCATAAATATGTTATATCAGTTTACAAGCAAAGTGGAATGTTAGTGCTGCTTGTTATAGGACTTGAAGATGGAACTTTTTTTTCATTTTGTAAGATGTCAAACCAAATGTTGATTGATTTGCTGAAAATTCCACAATGGGATCTTTAAGCTACTTCATTTCTGAGAACCCTTCCTATTCTGATTTCTGAAGCAGGAGAAATCCAGACCACTCTCTGAGGATTGGATGACATAGTTTGAGGTCCCTTCCAATTCTATGAGACATTTATTCTATGTATTTTCAGTCATGATTTTAGTGAATGCATAAATTGGCAATGGCCACATGAGTTGAGTGTGTATAATTATCTCAAAAAGGCAAATCTCTCTTAAGGGGTTATATATGATGAGTCCTATGTTCCACAACTTAAACACTGTACAAGTCTGATGTATTAGTTTCCCGTGCAGTTTAATCTATTAAGATCATTTGTGCTTCCTATGCAGACTTTTTCTCCCTTTATTGAATTGTTTTAGATCATAGAGATTTGGAAATATATTCACCCTTATCAGGAGGAGAAACAAAACAAAAATAATGTGGCTGGCACATTGCCTGCCCTGTAGCATCAGGGCGAGGGCCAACCCCGAAGATACTCTGGCTGCTACCAGACCGTCTCTGTGGAAGACCCAGCCTCCAGTTGTCTCTGGTCATGGTCAAGGACCATGCCCTGCCCCACTTGTTTTCAATCTTTTTTTTTTTGACCCCTGGATATCCACTGGTCTAATATTGCCCCCGCACTGCAAACTTGCGGTGGCGGGAACCTTTTCCTGTTCCCCCATGTGCCTCTTGTAGTGTCTCAAACCCCTTTGAGATGCTGCAAGAGGCATGTGTGGGATCATCTGGATGTGCCCTGCCAGTTTATGAATTCACTAAAATCATGACTGAAAATACATAGAATAAATTTCTCATATCATTGGAAGGGACCTGAAACTATATGTCATCCAATCCCCAAAGAGTGGTCTGGATTTTTCCTGCTTCAGAAATCAGAATAGGAAGGGTTCACATCCTTGTAAAATTATGAAGTTTGCATTTCATAAATCAGCTAAAATTTGATATCTTCCATATGCCAGGTGTCCAGGGTGTAGCTGTATTGGTCCAGAGGCAAAAGGAATCAGAAAGTATGGTAGAGGTGATATCTTTTATTAGACCAACTAGATTTTTTGCAAACAAACAAACAAAAATCCTTATTTGCAAGCTTTCAGGCACAAGTTGGAGATGGAAAGTTGTCATCAAGGACAAAAGTAAAATGCTTGACAATATCCGTAGAGGCTAGTCCACATGCCCAGATGATAGTAGCTCTGTCAATTCCTTGCTGTCCATCCAATGCCAAAATACCCATTAAGTGACTGGACCTTTCTCTAGGGAGGTAGCTGTATGACTCTGTTTCCAGGAAAGATAATTAGCATCTCCAATACTGTTACAATCACCCCTAGGTTATGCAATTGTGTCATTGTCCAAATTGCATATGTATTTTCTGTACAGAATTGTTAATAGGATGAAGCAGGATTCCTCTAGGCAAGTTGTGTGACCAATATTTGGCTAGTAATATAGCCTGTCCTTTTATTAAGTTTGCTTATGGGTCACCAAATTCTTTGCTGTGGGAAAAAATGAATGTTAAAAACAGTCTTTGTATAGGCTGTTTCTAATTGTAGGCAGTTAGAAACATCAAAAGCTAGTTCATGGGTCAAGCATCAACATAGATTTCATAGACATTACGGCTGGAAGGGACCTCGGAAGATCATTGTGTCCAGCCCCCCACCCAAAGGGCAGGAAGTCAGCTGGGGTCATAGGATCCCAGCAAGAGAAGCATCCAATTTACTCTTGAAGGTGTTCAATGTAGGTGCTTGAACCACCTCCGATGGCAGACTATTCCAGACCTTGGGGGCTCAGACAGTAAAGAAATTCTTCCTTATGTCCAGCCTGAAATGGTCTTGCAGGAGTTTATGACCGTTCGACCTCAATGCTTGGGGCGTTCTGGTAAACAAATGTTCCCCCAGGTACAGGTGGTCACCCTGATACATTTATAGGTGGCCATCAGATCACCCCTAAGCCTGCACTTTTCCAAGCTAAAAAGCCCCAAAGCTCTCAGCCTGTTGTCATAAGGTCTGTTTTCCTGACCTCTGATCATGTGCATGGCTCTTCACTGGACTCTCTCGAGCTTCTCCACATCCTTTTTGAATTGTGGAGCCCAGAACTGATGCTGTACTCCAGCTGTGGCCTCACCAAAGCCAAGTACAAGGGAAGAATGACATCCCGGGATTTTCTTGAGAAGCATTTATGGATGCAAGCCAGCTTTTTGGTTGTTTTACTAGCCACAGCATCGCATTGCAGGCTCATGTTCATCTTGTGGTCAATGATGACCTCCAAGTTTCTTTCTTCCGTAGTGCTAGCCAGCGTAGAACTGCCAAGCCTATAAGGATGCTGCAGGCTTTTCCTCCTAAGGTGGAGATCCTTGTATTTTTCAGCGTTAAACACCATCAGGTTCTCATCCACTCATTTGCTGATCCTGTCCAGGTCAGCCTGGATCACCCTCCTGTCTTCTGCTTTGCATGCTTTGCCCCAAAGTTTGGTGTCATCAGCAAACTAGGCCAGTCCACTTCTGACTCCAATGTCCACATCATTAATGAAGATGTTGATGAATATGGGTCCAAGGACAGAGCCTTGGAGCACTGGTCACAGGCACCACAACGATTGACATCCGGCAATTACCACCCTTTGGGTCTGACCACAGAGCCAATTTCCCAGTCAGTGTATTGTGGTGGTCCCGAGGCCACAATTGGCCTGTTTCGCCAAGAGGTTATAATGGGATACCAGATTGAAGGCTTTTTTGAAGTCAAGATATATGACATCAATCTCTTCTCCCTTGTCCAAATGATAGGTCACCTGGTCATAAAAGGAAATCAGGTTGGTCAAGCAAGACTACCCACAACAAGCCCATGCTGTCCCTCAGTATGTTGGCATTGACCAGTCCATTTAGGATGGCCTCTTTAATAAACTTTTCTAAGACCTTCCCCAGGATAGAGGTCAGGCTGATGGGCCTGTAGTTTGCCAGATCTATTTTCCTCCGTTTCTTGAAGATAGGCACCACATTGGCATTCTTTCAGTCTTTGGGCACCACACCAGAGTGCCAGGAGTTTTCAAAGATCCATGCCAGAGCCTGGCTATGATGCTCGCCAGCTCTTTGAGTACCTTGGGGTGTATATTGTCAGGTCCAACTGACTTGAAGGTATGCAGCCTCTCAAGGTGTTCCTTCACGAGGTCAGCATTAATGGAGGGCAGGGGATCTCTCTCACCCGGACCTCCCTGTCCCGTATTGGTCTTTACCTGGGCATCAATTGTCAGATATCCCATCTGGTTTAGCAGGGGTCCAATGTTTCCTTTGCTTTTCCTCTGGCTCCCCACATATCTGAAAAAAGACTTTTTATTGTCCTTGATACTTGAAGCTAGTTGAAGTTCAGTTGCAGCCTTGGCTTTCCTGGTTTGCTCCCTGCAGGACCGGACCAGTGCAGAATATTCCTCCTTGTAGGTGAATCCCATCCTCCATTCTTTGTAGGCCTTTCTTTTTAGCCTCAGAAGGTCTGGTAGATTCCTGGAGAGCCAGGGGGCTGTTGTGCCCTCCTGCTGCCTTTCCTCTGAGATAGAATAGAATTAACGTGTGCATTGAGGATCACTCCCTTGAGGAGCAACCACTCTTCCTGAACTCCCCCCGCCCAGGTCGTGGTCCCTTAGGACCTCACTGACAAGCCTCCTGAGCTTTCTCAGTGTTGCTGACTGACTTGCCAACTTTTTGGCGAATGTTGAAGGTGATCAGCTCATGGTTGCTTTCACCCAGCTTCCCATCGATCACTAAGGTCACCGATTAGGTCATCCCCAGAAGCCAGTACCAGGTCGAGCAGCGCTTTACGTCTTGTTGGCCCATAGACTTCTTGAGTCAGGTAGAGGTCATCCATGCACGATGGGAAGCTTTGCGACTGCTCGGATTTTGCTGAGTGATCCTTCCGTGAGATGTCCAGGTAGTTGAAGTCACCCATGACAACCATGGTCCTGGTTGATTTAGCTCACAAGATGGTTGCTACCATGTCAAGGACCTGTACATGTGTATGCTTTGATCTGGCTTAAGTTAAGTCAATTTAGTTAAGTCAACTTAGTTATTTCATCTTATTTAAAGTCATCTTAGTACATGTGTACACACCCTTGTTTTTTTCATAACAGCCTAGGCTCAGCAGGCAGGTCATTGAGAGAGAAGCAGAGGCAATCTCTCTTAGTACAGGCATCCAGCCCATAGGAGACACAGCTGCAATTGCAAGTGAAGTCCTGCTCAGCCCTAGGCTAATTGCAGTGTGGATGAAATCTTGAGGAAATTGGCCACTAAAAGGTAAACTTTTTTTTTTTTATTAAGCATGTACAAATTTCAATTTTTAGAGGCTTATAATTTGTTCAGTTTTGCGCAGTTTTCATTTGGCTGGCGAAAAGCATATCCTTGAAACACAGACTCTTACCTTGTCAAACTTCAAACCTTTGCTTCAGAGTAGTAGCATAACTGAGGTGTATGGCCTGGGCAGCACCCCTGCGTGTCCTTTTGGGGGAAAGGGTTGCAAAAATAGCCACTGCTGCAGCAACGGCTGACTGCACTACTGTAACTGGAGTCACAGCTACCTCGGGCATGGAACTACTAGGACTTCAAAGACATTGTAGCCAGAATTCCTTTATATAGGTGAAACATTTTCCATAGCTTTGTTTTTGGAAATGATTTAAATGATTCAAGTTTTAATTGAAATATAGACTGTATTATGGCAATGTCATAAACAAGTGAATATTAGGGGTTTTTATAGTGGGAAGTATGCAGTCTTAATAATAAGCAGTGCTCTTAGCCCTGCCTATACTAAATATGTGACTTACACAGAGTTAATAAGTAGCTGACCAATACCAGATGTAATGTTCCCATTGTGAATGTATGAACTGTTATTGGTTCATTAAGTTACCTTACTAACCGGTCTATGGTTTTCCTTAGCATTCATGACTATTATTGCTGTGCTTCCCAGAAGGAAAGGTCTGCAGGATGAGAAGGCCCTCATAGATTTGTTTTAATTCTTTCTCTCAAAGATAGAAGTGGCTCTGATGGAGATATTTATCTTTTGGTTTCTTTGGGTGTTTTTATTTTTACTGTTTCCCGCACACTCTTTTCATTGTGTCCCAAGAACTGATGTTATCTTTCTGTGTTGTCCTAAGTGCACATTTTCTTGATATAATTTTGGGAATATTATAAGGACTTGGTATAAAGTGGCACAAATATGGACTGTTCCTTGTTTTTATTTATTTTTTGCTTGGTATTTTACATATTTTTTTTATCCTTCTCATGATGCATTGTGTTCTGGCTAATGAAAATTTGCCAAGGGTACAGTAGGATGAATCATATAAGTAGTAATCCCTGTCATTATGGGCTGCACCTATGAAACAACAGCTGGTGACATAAATCCTATCCTAAGCCAATAATGAGGGAACAGAACAGAAGACATTTGACTTTCAATATTTAAAATAATTAAAAAAAACCCAAATATACCAAGTTTTCTCTTGATACAGTCTGTGCTCTGTAGAGAGAAGCTATGGACAATATAATTTCCCAGTCAGAGGGATCGAGGATTAAAATATCTGAGCTGCACAAAAGATTCCTCATTCCATGGGAGCACATCTTTTGTCTGTTACACAGGGTGCACTGTCTGCTGGCAGAATAGAAGCTACACCAGAACCACTACAAATCCAGTGTACTACATTGTGGGATTTCCATTGCTAAAGTCTTGCTTTCTCTTAAGCGGTGCTTTGGGGTTTTTAACCTGTACAGGGACCTACAGGGTATTGGGTACTAATGAGAACACTATGTGCTCCTGCATAATCTATAAGAATGATATATTTAAGGAGAGAGAGAGAATGAAGAGAAATTTTTGACAAGACCCTGTCCCTTTTAAGTAAATAGTTTACATTAAAGAATATTCAAGCTGTAAATCACAGGTCATCACCATAAGCTATGAACTGTTACTTATCAAATAAAATGTGCCTCAGCAGAAGGAAACTGTACATTATTCCTCCTGTTGAAGTGACTCTAATTAAATAGGTAATTTAGCGAAGAAAACTTTTAATGTGGATATTGAAAGGGGTTGTGAAAATAAATAAAAATAGGGATAAGGATCAGAATACCACTAGTTCCAGCAGCAACTCTCAGGTTCTAAGAGTCAGTATTCAAAGTATGTTTTACTGGGGTCTCGTGTTACACAGAATAGATAACATTAGTTATCAAGAGAAATCACATTACTGCTTTTAAAGGATATTAATATTATAATAACAATAAAAATACAGGAGCAAAGGAAATTATTACATTTACTGAGGAAAATAGAAGGCAGTTAAGGCTTGCATTAGCATAATGTACTATTCTGTACCTGTCATACTTACCACGAAGTATTTATTCAAAGTGCTTGTTTAGTGCCAAAGGTAATATTATAACAGATAAAAATGCTGAGCACTTATCTTTATAAAAAAAGAACCCTAACAACCTCTTCAATGATCTACTTTAACTCTTTGCAAAAAGAGTTTGTGCTATGCAGCCTTCTTTAGAGCCACTGCATTGTAATGGAAGTTTAAATCTTCTGCTGCTTGAGTAGTCCACTGACTCACTCAGGAAGCTTTAAAGGCAGTGGGATATCAACATATTAATATGTGACTGGGAGATGAGACTCAATATTTGGAAAAAAATGTAATAATGCAAATTAACAACCCAGCACTGCACACAGTATGTTAGTGAGTATAATGATAGTGGTGGATTTATCTTTGAAAATTTCTATTGTCTTGACTATTAACATGACTTGTGGCTTCTTGGTGCCTGTGAGGTTGTGATAAAATACACATGAGCAACCTTTAAGTTAACAACTGTTTTGTGGTATTATGTTTTAAATATTAGCTGTGGATTGTTTCATGCTAATGTACTTGTTTTCCCTTTTTAGTGGTTTTCTGGGCATTAGTCATCATCTATAAAATATTGGTTCTCTAGATCTTCCTTCTCCATTACTATACTATCTCTCCCACTCTTGCTGTACTCTAGCAACACTAGTAAGGTGAACTTGTAGGAACCCAGATCTGAGAACTTTTGTTCTAAATCTCAAAAAATGTGTTAAGTTTAAATGAAGTGTATTCCTTGACAGTAATTCACACACTCTAGCAATGAGGATGGGGGTGGAGAGGAATCCATATTATACTTATAGGCCTGGCAGTGCTACAGTCACTAGCACCACGACTGAAAGGGACTTGGTGGTCATGATTGACCACAAGATGAACATGATCCACCAATGTGATGCCGCAGCTGACAAAGCAAACAAAACCCTGACTTGCATCTATTGATGCATCTCAGGCAAGACCCAGGAAGTCATCTCCCCCACTGTACTCTGCTTTGGTGAGACTGGAACTGGAGTACTGCATCCAGTTTTGCATTTTAGGAAGGATGTAGAGAAGCTTGAGACAGTCCAGAGGAGAGCCACACACATGATCAGAGGACAAGAGAACAAGTCTTGTGAGGAAAGGCTGAGAAGCACGGGACTCTTCGGTTTGAAGAAATGAAGGCTCAGGGGGGACTTAGTGGCAGCCTATAAGTATATATGTGGTGTGCACTAGGAACTGGAGAATGTCTGTTTACCAGGGAACCCCAAGGGAGGACAAGGTCTAACGGTCACAAACTCCAGGAAGACTGTCTTAGGCTGGATGTAAGAAAAAACTTCTTTATCGTCTGAGTCTCCAGAGTCTGGAATAGACTTCCCCCAGAAGTGGTGCAAGCACCTACTCTGGAAAACTTTAAGATACATTTGGATGCTTATCTTGCTGGGATCATTTGACCCCAACAGACATCCTGCCCCTTGGGCAGGGGGCGGGACCCGATGATCTTGCAAGGTCCCTTCCAGCCCTAATGTCTCTGAAAACTATGAACCTAGAAACCTGCTTTATGTTAAGGATAGCATACCAGTATGTAAGAAAGCCATTGTCAGATCATTAAATATATAAATGTTGTCTTCTTAGGAATTTTAGCAGAGTGTATCAGATAGGGTATTTTTCATGGTCACACAAAGGCCATGCAAACAAATGGCCCTTTGTTATACCACAAGGGCCCCAAATATGCGTCCATGGCATTAATGGTATGAATTTTTGCTGCTATTTAGCTGTGGCCATCTTTTTATTTAATGCAAGAAAGCATGGGTATCTGAGCAGGTGCTCCTGGGACTTCAGGGGCCAGATCCTGCATGCCCTAGTAATTCCCATTCCTGGAGCACACAGGGTCAGGTCCCTGAAGCCCTGGGAGTGCCTGCCTAGGTGTTCCATTTAGGATTCGCTGAACATACATGTCTACAAATGTGGGATCCCTGGGCACTACTCTGCTACTAGGGAACCTCAGGGTTTCCTCATTTTCAGAGATGCATCCTAAGTCCGGGCATATGTCTGCAAATGGAGAAACTCCACATCACCCCTCTCTTGAACCCATATGGAAAACCTTCAAACAATTTCAACCCATACTAGAAGGAGACCAAATTCTTAAAGAGATCTTTCCGTAACCACCCATCCTAGTCTTTAAACAAGCAACAAACCTCACCACCCTCATCACCAGAAGCAAACTTCCTATGGCCCAAAGCACACCTAATGGATCCAGATTATGCTGGGACAGGAAATGTAAAACCTGCCACCACATCTCCATCACTCTCATAATTACTACACCCCACAACAGGACCATCATCATTCCTGGATCTTACACCTGCATCTCCAGAAATGTAATACTTCTCTCATCCAGTGCGCTATATGCCCTGATGGAAAATATGTAGGAGAAAACAAACAGCAACTGTGTACCCAAATGAACACACAGAGGAAATCTATCAAAGACAAAAATAGCCAATTACCTCTGGGTGTACACTTCTCACAAGACAACAACCCTCTCTCCAATCTCTCAGTTCTGATCCTCAAAGGGAATTTACAAAACATCTTTCATAGGTGAGACTACAAACTTCACTTCATAAATCTACTGGATACAAAAAATCATGGACTAAATGTAGACATTGGTTTTATGGCACATTATAACCTGCCTTCCATCCAATAGCTCCAGGTAACCTCTCTACATTTTACCAGCTACATTCTATCACCAGGTCAACATTTCCCCCTTTCCTTCTCCCACTTACCTTCTCACACCTGCTGTTTCCCATGGCCTTTGATCTTTGCTGCTACACATTTGCATTTTCACAAACCTGCATTTTACATATTGGCTTTTATTCCACCCACTAGAACACACAAAACACCAGCAGAGTTTCCCTAAGTTTGAAAAGAAGACTGTTTGTGCTTGAAAGCTTGAAAACATTTTTTCCAACTGTTTAGTTATTCTAATAAAAAATATTATATTTACTTAAAGAACCTTGTCTTCCATGGAATCCTTAGTATTCTTCTGCTAGTGGGGAAACCTGGGGTTCTTCTGTTCTCAGCACAGTTCCCCAAGTGTTGCTTCACAAGATCAGGCCCCAGCCACTTCTGAGGGCAGTAGAGGCCTGACCCTAACATATCTCATCACAGATAATTTGCTTCATTTGGTGATATCTGTTTATACCCATAGCAACAGACATGTGCTGAAGTAGTGTGTTAAATATAGAGGGGAATTAGAAGCATGTTTAAATAATCAAATTACAGTCAGAAAGGAAAAAGATAAGTTGGTTAAGGTTCCATCTGCACTTGTCTTGGACAAACCATTGTTGGCACAGCTTTATGGATGACTTAAAAAACAAAAGGTGTTTGTCAGTGTGTTTGGTTCAACAAGTTTTCTTGAAATTGGGCTGACTGATAGTAAAATCCTGCAGATCAGGATATTATTATTGGCTGATATTTGAATTGTAAACAGAGGACGTGATGCTTTAAAAAAATTTGAATCTTTCAGACTAACTACTCAGTACCCAGTGAATTGGTACCTGGGAACACTACCCCTTGTGTCAGCTAGACTTCTGAAGCAGTCCTGAGAGTTTCCTGCACCCTTTATCCACTACAGCAGTCTGTCAGTGGGGGCTGCTGCCTGGCTTTGACTTGCTGGGCACTTGCCAGACCCAGATGGGGACTGCACAGCCAGTGGAGGCCTCTTTCCCTGTGGGCCAGCTGTCAGTGGGCTGTGGCTTTAGAGTTGGCCTCTATGTGGCACTACTGCCATGTGTGCCACCTGCCCAGCCATCTGGGCAGTTATTTCCTGGAAAATATTCCCAGTGTGGTGGCCAGCTTTGAACTGTCAAAGCATGTCCTCCTGGCCCCATTTGGCCCAAAGGTCTGCTGCAGCCAGCTGGATCTGAGGTGCCAGCTCTGAGTAGGCAGGGCCCTGCCACTGGCCTCCTTAGCAGGAATTCTGGTGTTCCCTATTGGAAAACTGAAAAATCCCTGATAAAAAAAAAAATCCCAAGGTCACATTGTAAAATAGCCCAAAATCCACTTTCCTCCACAATTAAAACAAAACACCACTGTAAAGAGAGAGGGAGTGAGACAGAGACAGCAATCAGTTGGGCACTGTTTTATAGATATATTTACAGTGTTAAAGCAACGTGGAAGCCTACCATGTCTCTATCATAATAATAAAGTGAACTATAAATACATGTTTCATGAATTCATGTGTATATATATTTGCGCTCCTCCCACAGGGGCTATGGCCCCCACACAGGGGTTACAGCCCCCCAACAGGGGCCAAATGGCCCCCACAGGGGCTACCCCCTGCAAGGCCCACATGCCCCACCGTAGCCCCCTGATTGCTGCCCCACCCGGCCCCATCCCCCACCAGCTGCTGCA
>NW_017728920.1:3513780-3523209 GCF_001723895.1 Crocodylus porosus | reverse complement strand
ATCGCTGCCCTGCCTGGCCCCATCCCACACTTGCACCCCCAGGCCCCCATGGCTGTCCCCCCCCAACTCTAGGCACAGTCACTTAAAAAAGAAAAAAAAAAAGAACCCCCCCACAAAAGCCTCTACTTACCCTAGAAGCAGGGGCTTGTGGGGGGGGTGCATCTCTGGGGCCTCCTGGCAGAGCCCCCCCCCCGGACAGCACAGGGAAGCAGGAGGCCCCAGGCTGGGGCTGCCCCAGCTGCTCATGCTGTGTGGGCGGGGCCCCAGTGACCCTGACGGCAGCTGGAACTGCTGGTAAGTGCTGGGGAGGTTGTTTTGTTTTTTACTGTTGGGATGCTGGGATGGGGTGGCAGGGATTGGGGGCTTGGGGGGCTGGCAGGGTTGGAGTGGGTGGGGCCAGCGGGGGTTCCCACCATAGTTCTCTCCCCCTTTCTCCAGTCCCCCCCAACCTCTTACTGGCATTGGAGCCCTGGTGCTGAAACTTGCAGCCCGGGGAACATTTTTTCATTCCTGCACGTGCCTCTTGCCCCATCTTAAAGGGGTTTGAAATGGGGCAAGAGGCATGTGCATGCTCGTCTGGATGTGCCCAGCGAGATCCAAGTAGAAAAGTTTTCATTGGAAAAAAAAATCAATAATATTCAAACAAAAGTTCAATAATTGCATTAAGTGATCCAGATATCTTCATTCTGTCATAAGTGAATAACAAGCATCTCTTAACATTTATTTATTTACTGAGTGTTCTATAAGATCATTTCCCTAACGTACTATTATATAATATGTCAGAGCGATATTGTATATAAGGCCACATACATTGGTAATATACTTTTCTCTGCTTCTAGTTGAGTTACTGTAGCATGTTGTAATTTTATTCTTTGATCAAATTGCTTCTACCTGAGATGTATTTGCAAGTAAAATGGGAGACTTTTTCCAGCCAAAAGCATATTTCAGGATTCTGGGTTTTTTTCCTGAATATTGATAATAGTAATGATGATAATGTTATGTATTTTTTTTTTTTAATTTCAGAAGTTCTTAATGTCTAGGGAAAAGAATACTGAAACTCACTAAAAAAAGGGAATGAAGCTGTCAGCTTTAGTGTAAATTATTTGTATGCTTCACTACAAGGTTAAGAAATCCGCTTAAGATTAGACAGCAAGAAGGCATATCCATTTGATGTAGAACCAGAAAATTTGCAATTTCCAGATTTTCCTCCAACCAGATGACAGTAGAGTAGATTAGAGAATATTTTTCCAGTCATGTGTATTCCATGATGTACATTGCCAGAACTGGGTATTAGTGTGATGTAAGGTATGATTTATAATATGTTTTATTCCTCAAGAAGTTTTGTGTTTTGATATTTTTTTTAGTTTAATCTCTAGTGTGATTAAAGTATTTGACAAATACAGTATAGTGGTAATATCTCTCTTTCGTATGCATCAGATATCAGCTTTCACATCTATGAGTTGCTGTCTGGTATTATTGCTCAATGAGGGGTAATATAAAAAGAGAATGATAAGCTTAAAATTAATGGTTAGAAATATGTATTAATTTGGTGTATAAAATAGTAATGAATATGATTTCAGTAAAGCTGCATCAGGGAGAAGACTAATCAACTGACTGAAGAGTTATAATGGCATTAGAAAGGGGCAGCAATTTTAAAATCCAATATTATGGTCTTTCTCAGTGCTAGAAATTGGTTGGCTTCTGATGGCTAACTATGAATGTTTCATTGTTTATTGGGGCAGGTTTCCCATTCCTATATCTGCAGAATTCAGAAGAATCAGATTTAAACTTTTATAGAGTTGTAACAAGTGTTGCTAAGCATATCCCATCTCATCTGCGTGATCCATTTGGACTAATGTTCACATAATTAATGTTGCTTCCCTTTGAATGTAGGTGATCACTATTGATAGTTTTATAAAGCCAAAACTGAAGTTTAGGTAGCAAAAGCATCTTTTTATTAATACTTTATAGAATGAGAATTTCTTCTTTGTTTTAATGCCTGAAAAAATGGTTGACATTGTACTAAGTAGAATTGCCTAAGTCAGTTTGAAAAAGGAAAGGTTTGTTTGCCATCCTCCTTAGTTACACTGCAACTAAACTCAAATCCAAGAACTCAACAGGGCTATTGACCTAAAAGTGTCATGCTAGTATTCCCACTGTGAATTATGCATAAAGATTGCATAACTTTAATGCTTAAAAATAAAAGATATTTTATAATAGCTTATGCATTTCAGTTATTTCAGGTGAAATTAATATGTCATTTTATTTTCTTCAGGTTATCAATGCTGCTTTGGCTCTTGCTGTCAGGCCAAAAAGCCAGGTGGTAAAAAACAACATGGAAATGTACAAAAGCACATGGGAGAATCATCTACATGTTTTCACTGAAGCTGTGGATGACATAACAAGTATTGATGATTTTCTTGCTGTATCAGGTATGCTAATTTTCATAATATAATTAGCTGTTTTTTATTTTCTCTTGTAAACTTATTTAAATTGCATTCAGTGTATTTTTACTTAAAACCCAATAATAAACAAATGGGAAATCAATCTGTGTTAAGATTTTCTACCTCCTAAAAGAAGTAACTGTAATATGTCATAACACAACAGGTTAAATTAGGATGGAGAGAATGCTATTGTCAACTCCAAACATTAACAAACAGAATAATTACTTAAAAGTCCTGAGACTGAAACAAAACAAGTAGATTTATTTTTTCTTCTTCAAACCTTTTAAGGTGCATTTAGCTGATACTTCATGATAAGTTATTTCAGCAACCAAGAGAGAACCTTTCTTTTTTTTTTATCTTTTAAAAAAATAGGAAAATGAGGCTCTCAAGAAATCATTTTCTCCTTAACCTGATACTTGAAGTCAAAACACCAAATATCCTGGGGCATGTGATAAACTATGAATATTTGTAACCCTGAAAGAAAAACACTATTTTCTATTTCCTGAACCTTTCCCAAACTTTAAGTTTTTTTTTTCCTACAGCATTGTCTGGTGTGGCTCTAAAAAAATATTCTAGAATGATATTTTGATACAAAGATTGGTAATCTTTATGTAAGTGATGTCGAAACGTGGCTTTACCCTCCTTCCCCCTCACCCCCGGCTAAACCCCCCCCCCAGATAATTAAGTATAGCACCCAAACAAACCCAAAGTCGTAATGGTTTAAATACACCATGTCATGAGGTAAAGAAGTCTTATTGAGCATTTAGGATTTTCATGTTTGGTGTGGGGTGCAAATTTGGTATAAAATCAGCTATGTATTCTCTTTTTCCTGAATTGTGCCATACACAGAAATGTTCTAGGGTCAGGAGCTGGTCACAATTTTTACATATCCTTAATTAGAGCTTAATGAAAACTGGATGCACTATAAGTTACTGTCCCTTTAACAAAAATTCCCAATGAGGCATTCAAAAATATTTTCATATCATATAAGCTTTGCTTTCATGCTAAGATATACTTAAAGTACACCATAAATTGAACATATATACTGTAACATTTCCACATTTCCATCAGTCTCCAGGAGTTATACATTTTTTTCAGGGAAAATGTACTTTTAAAACTGAAGATATTCAGTATTATTAACATACTGAACTAGTATGTAAACAGAGCATACAGATGAGTTATCTCATTTCTCTTGTCTTACCTTCTTTCTGTTAAGATTCATTTAATTCAAATGAACATGGGCATGAGGCAGAAGTAAGCCTTTTTTTTTTTATTTGAGCAAAACTTCACTCCCTTTTTATAGTGAATGTGTGTTGTACTATTCTCTAGCTGTCCTGATGAGTCCAACACATAGGATCAAGGATTGCTTTGGACTTTGCCAGGATAGTTCCAACTATGTTATTGCAAAAGCATATAACAAATATACATGAAGTCAGAACTATGCCCATTTATCCAATTCAGGTTTGTTTCTTTGAATACACAGGCTGTCATAAGGCCATTTGTAGGCTTCTTTAAATTATTTGCCTTCTTTGTTGGATATAATTCATTGACTATGGAACTAGAACTGTTTAGAGGCAAAATTTTCATGAATGAGCACCACTCTTCTTGGTATTGAAATGCTGACTCTGCTCCCTAAAAATTGTGTTTAGAGGCAAAAAGTTTTTTCACATCTGGACAAAACAAAGATACAGGGAAAATCTGCATTTTCTTAAACAAGCTGAACAATGACTTTTTCCCTACAAGTAAATAGTAAATGTCAGGAAAGTTCATGAATGCTTTGCTACCTCCAGGCTGGTTTTTTTTTTTCTTTCTTACAGTCAACAGTAGCAGCTGTAACTTTAAGCCAACAATAGTTGCTAAGGTGGTATTAATGCTGAAGCCTTGGAATGATGTCAAAGATACAAAACTATTTGAAAGAGTCTCTGACACCCTGGCATTAAAATACATAGTTTTCATTGTCTAATGTTATAATCACCTTAGTAATCTTTTTAATGGTACTGTAGAGTTTCATTCAATAAAAAGAAAAAAAAGTACTTCCATAGATTTAGAAAAGCAAAGTCTTGAAGCCATGGTCTGGATCAAGCTAGCTTGGGTCTCAGCTGGGGTGGTGCTCCCAACTTGGCCTCCATCTCTTCTACCCTTCTATATCCAGCTGTAGTGTAGCACCCACAAAACATCCCCTTCTACTCCCCAGCTGTGGCATGGTACACGTGTAGTCCTCCCTCTCCCAAACTGCCTAGCTGTGGTATGACGCATTCAAAGCTTTCTGGCTGCAGGAAGGTGAGCAGAAAGTCCTCAGTTTCACAGATTGGAGTCAGTGGCTCTAGACCAAATCAGCCTGGGAGATGTATGTTAGGAACACTTGATTTAAAACATAAGTCTACAATATTTAAATGATGATTTGGAGGGCTTCTGTTAAAAATGTGTACTGTACCTATCCTGTTGAAACATATACTACTACAACTTTTTCATTTGATTTGGGTTGCATTAATTGATTTTGCAAAATAGATTTCATGCACGTAAAATAATCTCATCTAACATTTTAGCTTCTGAAATTATATTAATTTATGTTAGTCTATATAAAATGTAAGTTACAGGAAGATGTCATGTCCACTCTTGTACCATGTACATCTGTCCTCCAAAAAAAATCAGGTCTCCAGAAATTGGGGTGCACATCTTAAACAGGGAAACTGATTTTTCTTTGTTGGAATTGAAAAGTGGAGGAATAGATGCATGGAGAAACTGCTGTAAGATGGCTGCCAGCTTCCCTCTCCAGCACCAAGCAAGAGGGGTGGAGTCCAGTATTAACACTCTTACAGACACTTAAGTTGGCAAGAGCTTTGGCTGAGAGCCAAACAAGCAGCAAAAAAAGGTTGCCAAACTGAGAACGGCTGTGAAAATGTTAATGTTGCACTACATTTCTCCTGTTTGCTGTCCCAGAAAGAAGTTGGCAGCCATCTTACAGGACTGTCTCTTAATAAAAAAATCCAACTCTAGGCCATGACTGGAAAAATACTTTTTCCAACATTCTACCTTCCAAACACAATGTGTGTAGTTTTTATTTGGTGGCTGGTGGTATATGATAAAATACTGTAATACAGTTGTGCTTAACTTTTTGGTCCTGCAGGCCAGATGAGTGCCCTGGAGCCCATCTGTGAGCTGGATCCATCTCTCTGCAGGTCAGATCAGGAGGTTGTGGGGCCTAGCATTGCCCCCTCCCTGCCCCATGCTCCAGGACTGGGGTCTGGGGATCCAGCACTGCACACCAGGATTACATCCTGGGGGCTGGCACTGCCTCTTCTCATCTTCCACATGCCACTATTTGGTCCCAGTAGTCCAGTGCCACCTCCTCACACCATCACACCAAGATTTGGTCCTGGGGCCTGGTGCTGCCCCCGTTGAGCCCTGAACACTGGGATTAGGGATTTGATCCAGTGTGCAGGGCCTGAGGCTCCGCATGGGTATGGAGATTTGGCAACTGAAGTGGGGAGCAGTGCTACCACTTTCCCACTGCCGATTTTCTGGATGCAGATGGAGCCCCATTATCCAGATGATATGATGCCACAGGCAACACAGGCTGTACTGTAGCTACCCACCCTGCTTTCCCTAAGACAAAACACAGAGTGTTTGTTGTAGGAGACTCCATCCTGATGGGGACTGAGGGGGCAATCTGCTGCTCTGAATCCTTAGCCCGAAAAGTTTGCTGCTTCCCAGGAGCCCGTATCTGAGATATTGCAGAGAGAATCCCTAAACTCCTTCAGCCCACTGACGACTACCCTATGCTCCTTGTCCATGTAGGCACCAGTGACACAGCTCGGAGTGCTCCCAGCCAGGTCATGAAGTGCTACAGGGATTTGGAAGCAGGGCTAAAGAGTCTGGGGGCACAAGTGGTGTTTTCTTTGATTCTCCTGTCTTGTGCTATGGGCTGAGGAGGCAGAGGAGGATTGAGGTAGTGAACGAAAGACTTTAGCTTCCATGACCACAGTCCACTGTTTGATGAGGAAGGAAATGAGTTGCCAGACTGGCTGATCTGCTCCACTGGGATTTAAACTAAGCCCGCCAGGGGATGTGGGGGGACTACCACTACTGTTGGCTCACTGAGAAACCCTTGCAAAGCCAGCAGACCAAGGCACTCAAGGGATACCACCCCTACCCAAGCCCTGGAATGACCTTTAGGCAAGGCAAGAACCCTCAAAAGCATACCTGCGTGCCTGTACACAAATGCCAGGAGCTTGGAGAATAAACAGCAGGAACTTGTCCTCCTGCTTAACACAAATAACTATTATGTTACAGGAAGACCTGGGGAGATCTCCACCCATGACTGGGCCACAGGTATAGACAGCTATACCCTGTACATGAGGGACTGAGTGGATAAAAGGGGAGGGGGTGTAGCTCTCTATGTCAAGGAGAGCTATGCATCCCTGCAAGCTGATACTGGAAACCAGAGTGGACGACTGGAGATCCTCTGAGTTAAAATCCATGGGGGACATGGCACAGGGGACAAATTGGTGTAGAAAGACCTACAAAGGATGGAGGATAGGATCCATCCAAAATCAAGAGCTTGACCAGGAGTTTACCAGGGAATTGGCTAAGGCCTCATGCTCCAGGTCCATGATTGTCATGGGAGACTTCAACTACTCAGACATCTCATGGTAAGAGCACTTGGACAAATTTGAGCAGTTCCAAAGCTTCGTCTCCTGCGTGGATGAGTTCTATCTAACACAAGAAGTCTATGGGCCAATGAGAGGTAAAGCGCTGCTTGACCTGGTACTGGCAACTGGGGACGACATAATCAGTGACCGAATGATCAAAGGGCAGCTGGGTGACAGTGACCATGAGCTGATCACCTTCACCATCTGCTGAAAAGCTAGCAAGTCACTCAGCAATACAGAAGTCCTCAACTTTAGGAAAGCAGACTTTGACAAGCTCAGGAGGCTTTTCAGTGAGGCCCTAAGGGACCATGACCCCAAGGAGAGGGGAGTACAGGAAGAGTGGTTGCTCCTCAAGGGAGTGATCCTAGATGCACAAGCTAAGGCTATTCTGTCTCGGAGGAAAGGCAGCAAAAGGGCACAGTAGCCCCCTTGGCTCAGCAAGGAACTAGCGGACCTCCTGCATCTAAAAAGAAAGACCTACAAAGGATGAAGGATGGGATCCACCTTCAAGGAGGAATATTCTACATTGGTCTGGACCTGCAGGGAGTGAACCAGGAAAGCCAAGGTTGTGACCACCTGGCCACTAGTATCAAGGATAATAAAAATTCCCTTTTCAGATATGTGGGGAGCTGGAAGAAAAGCAAGGGCAACATTGGACCCCTGCTGAACCAGAAGGGACAACTGATGACCAACGCCCAGGAAAAAGCCAACCTACTAAATGGGTACTTTGCGTTGGCCTTTCACCATTCCCATGGGATGCCCCTGCCCATTATGAGACAGAGAGGCCCAGGTGAGGGAGATTCCTTGCCCTCTACCAATGCTGACCTTGTGCAGGAACACCTGGAGAGGCTGGCCACCTTCAAGTCAGCTGGCCCTGACAATTTACACCACTGGGTTCTCAAGGAGCTGGCTAGCATCATAGCTCAGCCCCTGGCACAGATCTTCGAGAACTCCTGGTGCTCTGGTGAAGTGCACAAAGATTGGAAAAAGGCCAATGTGGTGCCTATCTTCAAGAAAGGGAGGAAAATGGATCCAGCAAACTACAGGCCCATTAACCTGACCTCTATCGCAGGGAAGGTCTTAGAAAAGATTATAAAAGAGACCATTCTCAACAAACTGGCAGATGCCAACATCCTGAGGGATAGCCAGCATGGGTTTGTTGCGGATAGGACTTGTTTGACCAATCTCATTTCCTTTTATGACCAGGTGACCTATCACCGGGATAAGGGGGAAGAGATTGATGTCATATATCTTGACTTTTAAAAAGCCTTCAATTTGGTATCCCATGATAACCTCTTGGCGGAACTGGACATTTGTGGCCTTGGGTCCACCTTGATCTGCTGGCTGGGGAATTGGCTCTGTGGTCAGACACAGAGGGTGGTGGTTTGTGGAAGTCAAACATCGTGGTCCCTTGTGACCAGAGGGGTCCCTCAAGGCTCTGTCCTTGGACCTATTTTGTTCAACATCTTCATTAACAATGTAGACATTGGTATCGGAAGAGAACTGGGCAAGTTTGCTGATGATACCAAACTCTGGGTTAAAGCGTCCACACTTCAGGACAGGAAGGCGATCCAGGCTGACCTTGGCAGGCTCAGGAAATGGGTGGATGAGAACCTGATGGTGTTTAACACTGAAAAATACAAGGATCTCCACCTTGGGAGGAAAAACCTGCCGCATCCTTATAGGCTTGGCAGTTCTACGCTGGCTAGCACTACGGAAGAAAGAGACTTGGGGTTCATCATTGACCACAAGATGAACATGAGCCTGCAATGCGATGCTGTGGCTAGTAAAACAACCAAAAAGCTGGCTTGCATCCATAAATGCTTCTCAAGAAAATCCCGGGACGTCATTCTTCCCTTGTACTTGGCCTTGGTGAGGCCACAGCTGGAGTACAGCATCCGTTCTGGGCTCCACAATTCAAAAAGGATGTGGAGAAGCTTGAGAGAGTCCAGAGAAGAGCCACATGCATGATGAGAGGTCAGGAAAGCAGACATTATGATGACAGGCTGAGATCTATGGGACTCTTCAGCCTTGAAAGCACAGGCTCAGGGGCAATCTGATGGCCACCTATAAGTTTATCAGGGGTGTTCACCAGGATCTGGGGGAATGTTTGTTCACCAGATGCCCCAAGGGATGACAAGGTCGAATGGTTATAAACTCCTCCAAGACTGTTTTAGGCTGGACATAAGGAAAAACTTATTTATTGTCTGAGCCCCCAAGGCCTGGAATAGCCTGCCATCAGAGGTGGTTCAAGCACCTACTTTGAACGTGTTCAAGAGAAATTTGGATGCTTATCTTGCTGGGATCCTATGACCCCAGCTGACTTCCTGCCC